>NC_132800.1:46054372-46283257 GCF_048594095.1 Paramormyrops kingsleyae | reverse complement strand
AAACCCTCAACTGAAAACAAAAGTGCTGATTCTGGCCGCTTCCCTCGCTTACGGCCATACCGTTCCGACTGCGCCCGATCTCGTCTGATCTCGGAAGCTAAGCGGGGCCGGGCTTGGTTAGTACTTGGTTGGGAGACTGCCTGGGAATACCAAGTGCCGTAAGCTTTTTCTTAGTTTCACCTTATCCAGAGGGCCCTGCGTCTTGCCACGAATGTAAAGATGTCACTACCCTTTCATTTCACAAATTACCTTTATTTGTACAAAGACGGCAGTCCCCGCCCACTTTTGCAGAAAGTACTCGTAGCAATCGTATACAACTCACCGATTTCTTCCTCATTTTAATAACGACTTTCTCAAAGACATCTTGACATCAATGCCGCATCGACGTCTGCTCTTCTCTCGGTGCGACTCTCAATAAACCCTCAACTGAAAACAAAAGTGCTGATTCTGGCCGCTTCCCTCGCTTACGGCCATACCGTTCCGACTGCGCCCGATCTCGTCTGATCTCGGAAGCTAAGCGGGGCCGGGCTTGGTTAGTACTTGGTTGGGAGACTGCCTGGGAATACCAAGTGCCGTAAGCTTTTTCTTAGTTTCACCTTATCCAGAGGGCCCTGCGTCTTGCCACGAATGTAAAGATGTCACTACCCCTTTCATTTCACAAATTACCTTTATTTGTACAAAGACGGCAGTCCCCGCCCACTTTTGCAGAAAGTACTCGTAGCAATCGTATACAACTCACCGATTTCTTCCTCATTTTAATAACGACTTTCTCAAAGACATCTTGACATCAATGCCGCATCGACGTCTGCTCTTCTCTCGGTGCGACTCTCAATAAACCCTCAACTGAAAACAAAAGTGCTGATTCTGGCCGCTTCCCTCGCTTACGGCCATACCGTTCCGACTGCGCCCGATCTCGTCTGATCTCGGAAGCTAAGCGGGGCCGGGCTTGGTTAGTACTTGGTTGGGAGACTGCCTGGGATTACCAAGTGCCGTAAGCTTTTTCTTAGTTTCACCTTATCCAGAGGGCCCTGCGTCTTGCCACGAATTGAAAGATGTCACTACCCTTTCATTTCACAAATTACCTTTATTTGTACAAAGACGGCAGTCCCAGCCCACTTTTGCAGAAAGTACTCGTAGCAATCGTATACAACTCACCGATTTCTTCCTCATTTTAATAACGACTTTCTCAAAGACATCTTGACATCAATGCCGCATCGACGTCTGCTCTTCTCTCGGTGCGACTCTCAATAAACCCTCAACTGAAAACAAAAGGGCTGATTCTGGCCGCTTCCCTCGCTTACGGCCATACCGTTCCGACTGCGCCCGATCTCGTCTGATCTCGGAAGCTAAGCGGGGCCGGGCTTGGTTAGTACTTGGTTGGGAGACTGCCTGGGAATACCAAGTGCCGTAAGCTTTTTCTTAGTTTCACCTTATCCAGAGGGCCCTGCGTCTTGCCACGAATGTAAAGATGTCACTACCCTTTCATTTCACAAATTACCTTTATTTGTACAAAGACGGCAGTCCCCGCCCACTTTTGCAGAAAGTACTCGTAGCAATCGTATACAACTCACCGATTTCTTCCTCATTTTAATAACGACTTTCTCAAAGACATCTTGACATCAATGCCGCATCGACGTCTGCTCTTCTCTCGGTGCGACTCTCAATAAACCCTCAACTGAAAACAAAAGTGCTGATTCTGGCCGCTTCCCTCGCTTACGGCCATACCGTTCCGACTGCGCCCGATCTCGTCTGATCTCGGAAGCTAAGCGGGGCCGGGCTTGGTTAGTACTTGGTTGGGAGACTGCCTGGGAATACCAAGTGCCGTAAGCTTTTTCTTAGTTTCACCTTATCCAGAGGGCCCTGCGTCTTGCCACGAATGTAAAGATGTCACTACCCTTTCATTTCACAAATTACCTTTATTTGTACAAAGACGGCAGTCCCCGCCCACTTTTGCAGAAAGTACTCGTAGCAATCGTATACAACTCACCGATTTCTTCCTCATTTTAATAACGACTTTCTCAAAGACATCTTGACATCAATGCCGCATCGACGTCTGCTCTTCTCTCGGTGCGACTCTCAATAAACCCTCAACTGAAAACAAAAGTGCTGATTCTGGCCGCTTCCCTCGCTTACGGCCATACCGTTCCGACTGCGCCCGATCTCGTCTGATCTCGGAAGCTAAGCGGGGCCGGGCTTGGTTAGTACTTGGTTGGGAGACTGCCTGGGAATACCAAGTGCCGTAAGCTTTTTCTTAGTTTCACCTTATCCAGAGGGCCCTGCGTCTTGCCACGAATGTAAAGATGTCACTACCCTTTCATTTCACAAATTACCTTTATTTGTACAAAGACGGCAGTCCCCGCCCACTTTTGCAGAAAGTACTCGTAGCAATCGTATACAACTCACCGATTTCTTCCTCATTTTAATAACGACTTTCTCAAAGACATCTTGACATCAATGCCGCATCGACGTCTGCTCTTCTCTCGGTGCGACTCTCAATAAACCCTCAACTGAAAACAAAAGTGCTGATTCTGGCCGCTTCCCTCGCTTACGGCCATACCGTTCCGACTGCGCCCGATCTCGTCTGATCTCGGAAGCTAAGCGGGGCCGGGCTTGGTTAGTACTTGGTTGGGAGACTGCCTGGGAATACCAAGTGCCGTAAGCTTTTTCTTAGTTTCACCTTATCCAGAGGGCCCTGCGTCTTGCCACGAATGTAAAGATGTCACTACCCTTTCATTTCACAAATTACCTTTATTTGTACAAAGACGGCAGTCCCCGCCCACTTTTGCAGAAAGTACTCGTAGCAATCGTATACAACTCACCGATTTCTTCCTCATTTTAATAACGACTTTCTCAAAGACATCTTGACATCAATGCCGCATCGACGTCTGCTCTTCTCTCGGTGCGACTCTCAATAAACCCTCAACTGAAAACAAAAGTGCTGATTCTGGCCGCTTCCCTCGCTTACGGCCATACCGTTCCGACTGCGCCCGATCTCGTCTGATCTCGGAAGCTAAGCGGGGCCGGGCTTGGTTAGTACTTGGTTGGGAGACTGCCTGGGATTACCAAGTGCCGTAAGCTTTTTCTTAGTTTCACCTTATCCAGAGGGCCCTGCGTCTTGCCACGAATTGAAAGATGTCACTACCCTTTCATTTCACAAATTACCTTTATTTGTACAAAGACGGCAGTCCCAGCCCACTTTTGCAGAAAGTACTCGTAGCAATCGTATACAACTCACCGATTTCTTCCTCATTTTAATAACGACTTTCTCAAAGACATCTTGACATCAATGCCACATCGACGTCTGCTCTTCTCTCGGTGCGACTCTCAATAAACCCTCAACTGAAAACAAAAGTGCTGATTCTGGCCGCTTCCCTCGCTTACGGCCATACCGTTCCGACTGCGCCCGATCTCGTCTGATCTCGGAAGCTAAGCGGGGCCGGGCTTGGTTAGTACTTGGTTGGGAGACTGCCTGGGAATACCAAGTGCCGTAAGCTTTTTCTTAGTTTCACCTTATCCAGAGGGCCCTGCGTCTTGCCACGAATGTAAAGATGTCACTACCCTTTCATTTCACAAATTACCTTTATTTGTACAAAGACGGCAGTCCCCGCCCACTTTTGCAGAAAGTACTCGTAGCAATCGTATACAACTCACCGATTTCTTCCTCATTTTAATAACGACTTTCTCAAAGACATCTTGACATCAATGCCGCATCGACGTCTGCTCTTCTCTCGGTGCGACTCTCAATAAACCCTCAACTGAAAACAAAAGTGCTGATTCTGGCCGCTTCCCTCGCTTACGGCCATACCGTTCCGACTGCGCCCGATCTCGTCTGATCTCGGAAGCTAAGCGGGGCCGGGCTTGGTTAGTACTTGGTTGGGAGACTGCCTGGGAATACCAAGTGCCGTAAGCTTTTTCTTAGTTTCACCTTATCCAGAGGGCCCTGCGTCTTGCCACGAATGTAAAGATGTCACTACCCTTTCATTTCACAAATTACCTTTATTTGTACAAAGACGGCAGTCCCCGCCCACTTTTGCAGAAAGTACTCGTAGCAATCGTATACAACTCACCGATTTCTTCCTCATTTTAATAACGACTTTCTCAAAGACATCTTGACATCAATGCCGCATCGACGTCTGCTCTTCTCTCGGTGCGACTCTCAATAAACCCTCAACTGAAAACAAAAGTGCTGATTCTGGCCGCTTCCCTCGCTTACGGCCATACCGTTCCGACTGCGCCCGATCTCGTCTGATCTCGGAAGCTAAGCGGGGCCGGGCTTGGTTAGTACTTGGTTGGGAGACTGCCTGGGAATACCAAGTGCCGTAAGCTTTTTCTTAGTTTCACCTTATCCAGAGGGCCCTGCGTCTTGCCACGAATGTAAAGATGTCACTACCCTTTCATTTCACAAATTACCTTTATTTGTACAAAGACGGCAGTCCCCGCCCACTTTTGCAGAAAGTACTCGTAGCAATCGTATACAACTCACCGATTTCTTCCTCATTTTAATAACGACTTTCTCAAAGACATCTTGACATCAATGCCGCATCGACGTCTGCTCTTCTCTCGGTGCGACTCTCAATAAACCCTCAACTGAAAACAAAAGTGCTGATTCTGGCCGCTTCCCTCGCTTACGGCCATACCGTTCCGACTGCGCCCGATCTCGTCTGATCTCGGAAGCTAAGCTGGGCCGGGCTTGGTTAGTACTTGGTTGGGAGACTGCCTGGGAATACCAAGTGCCGTAAGCTTTTTCTTAGTTTCACCTTATCCAGAGGGCCCTGCGTCTTGCCACGAATGTAAAGATGTCACTACCCTTTCATTTCACAAATTACCTTTATTTGTACAAAGACGGCAGTCCCCGCCCACTTTTGCAGAAAGTACTCGTAGCAATCGTATACAACTCACCGATTTCTTCCTCATTTTAATAACGACTTTCTCAAAGACATCTTGACATCAATGCCGCATCGACGTCTGCTCTTCTCTCGGTGCGACTCTCAATAAACCCTCAACTGAAAACAAAAGTGCTGATTCTGGCCGCTTCCCTCGCTTACGGCCATACCGTTCCGACTGCGCCCGATCTCGTCTGATCTCGGAAGCTAAGCGGGGCCGGGCTTGGTTAGTACTTGGTTGGGAGACTGCCTGGGAATACCAAGTGCCGTAAGCTTTTTCTTAGTTTCACCTTATCCAGAGGGCCCTGCGTCTTGCCACGAATGTAAAGATGTCACTACCCTTTCATTTCACAAATTACCTTTATTTGTACAAAGACGGCAGTCCCCGCCCACTTTTGCAGAAAGTACTCGTAGCAATCGTATACAACTCACCGATTTCTTCCTCATTTTAATAACGACTTTCTCAAAGACATCTTGACATCAATGCCGCATCGACGTCTGCTCTTCTCTCGGTGCGACTCTCAATAAACCCTCAACTGAAAACAAAAGTGCTGATTCTGGCCGCTTCCCTCGCTTACGGCCATACCGTTCCGACTGCGCCCGATCTCGTCTGATCTCGGAAGCTAAGCGGGGCCGGGCTTGGTTAGTACTTGGTTGGGAGACTGCCTGGGATTACCAAGTGCCGTAAGCTTTTTCTTAGTTTCACCTTATCCAGAGGGCCCTGCGTCTTGCCACGAATTGAAAGATGTCACTACCCTTTCATTTCACAAATTACCTTTATTTGTACAAAGACGGCAGTCCCAGCCCACTTTTGCAGAAAGTACTCGTAGCAATCGTATACAACTCACCGATTTCTTCCTCATTTTAATAACGACTTTCTCAAAGACATCTTGACATCAATGCCGCATCGACGTCTGCTCTTCTCTCGGTGCGACTCTCAATAAACCCTCAACTGAAAACAAAAGGGCTGATTCTGGCCGCTTCCCTCGCTTACGGCCATACCGTTCCGACTGCGCCCGATCTCGTCTGATCTCGGAAGCTAAGCGGGGCCGGGCTTGGTTAGTACTTGGTTGGGAGACTGCCTGGGAATACCAAGTGCCGTAAGCTTTTTCTTAGTTTCACCTTATCCAGAGGGCCCTGCGTCTTGCCACGAATGTAAAGATGTCACTACCCTTTCATTTCACAAATTACCTTTATTTGTACAAAGACGGCAGTCCCCGCCCACTTTTGCAGAAAGTACTCGTAGCAATCGTATACAACTCACCGATTTCTTCCTCATTTTAATAACGACTTTCTCAAAGACATCTTGACATCAATGCCGCATCGACGTCTGCTCTTCTCTCGGTGCGACTCTCAATAAACCCTCAACTGAAAACAAAAGTGCTGATTCTGGCCGCTTCCCTCGCTTACGGCCATACCGTTCCGACTGCGCCCGATCTCGTCTGATCTCGGAAGCTAAGCGGGGCCGGGCTTGGTTAGTACTTGGTTGGGAGACTGCCTGGGAATACCAAGTGCCGTAAGCTTTTTCTTAGTTTCACCTTATCCAGAGGGCCCTGCGTCTTGCCACGAATGTAAAGATGTCACTACCCTTTCATTTCACAAATTACCTTTATTTGTACAAAGACGGCAGTCCCCGCCCACTTTTGCAGAAAGTACTCGTAGCAATCGTATACAACTCACCGATTTCTTCCTCATTTTAATAACGACTTTCTCAAAGACATCTTGACATCAATGCCGCATCGACGTCTGCTCTTCTCTCGGTGCGACTCTCAATAAACCCTCAACTGAAAACAAAAGTGCTGATTCTGGCCGCTTCCCTCGCTTACGGCCATACCGTTCCGACTGCGCCCGATCTCGTCTGATCTCGGAAGCTAAGCGGGGCCGGGCTTGGTTAGTACTTGGTTGGGAGACTGCCTGGGAATACCAAGTGCCGTAAGCTTTTTCTTAGTTTCACCTTATCCAGAGGGCCCTGCGTCTTGCCACGAATGTAAAGATGTCACTACCCTTTCATTTCACAAATTACCTTTATTTGTACAAAGACGGCAGTCCCCGCCCACTTTTGCAGAAAGTACTCGTAGCAATCGTATACAACTCACCGATTTCTTCCTCATTTTAATAACGACTTTCTCAAAGACATCTTGACATCAATGCCGCATCGACGTCTGCTCTTCTCTCGGTGCGACTCTCAATAAACCCTCAACTGAAAACAAAAGTGCTGATTCTGGCCGCTTCCCTCGCTTACGGCCATACCGTTCCGACTGCGCCCGATCTCGTCTGATCTCGGAAGCTAAGCGGGGCCGGGCTTGGTTAGTACTTGGTTGGGAGACTGCCTGGGAATACCAAGTGCCGTAAGCTTTTTCTTAGTTTCACCTTATCCAGAGGGCCCTGCGTCTTGCCACGAATGTAAAGATGTCACTACCCTTTCATTTCACAAATTACCTTTATTTGTACAAAGACGGCAGTCCCCGCCCACTTTTGCAGAAAGTACTCGTAGCAATCGTATACAACTCACCGATTTCTTCCTCATTTTAATAACGACTTTCTCAAAGACATCTTGACATCAATGCCGCATCGACGTCTGCTCTTCTCTCGGTGCGACTCTCAATAAACCCTCAACTGAAAACAAAAGTGCTGATTCTGGCCGCTTCCCTCGCTTACGGCCATACCGTTCCGACTGCGCCCGATCTCGTCTGATCTCGGAAGCTAAGCGGGGCCGGGCTTGGTTAGTACTTGGTTGGGAGACTGCCTGGGAATACCAAGTGCCGTAAGCTTTTTCTTAGTTTCACCTTATCCAGAGGGCCCTGCGTCTTGCCACGAATTGAAAGATGTCACTACCCTTTCATTTCACAAATTACCTTTATTTGTACAAAGACGGCAGTCCCAGCCCACTTTTGCAGAAAGTACTCGTAGCAATCGTATACAACTCACCGATTTCTTCCTCATTTTAATAACAACTTTCTCAAAGACATCTTGACATCAATGCCGCATCGACGTCTGCTCTTCTCTCGGTGCGACTCTCAATAAACCCTCAACTGAAAACAAAAGGGCTGATTCTGGCCGCTTCCCTCGCTTACGGCCATACCGTTCCGACTGCGCCCGATCTCGTCTGATCTCGGAAGCTAAGCGGGGCCGGGCTTGGTTAGTACTTGGTTGGGAGACTGCCTGGGAATACCAAGTGCCGTAAGCTTTTTCTTAGTTTCACCTTATCCAGAGGGCCCTGCGTCTTGCCACGAATGTAAAGATGTCACTACCCTTTCATTTCACAAATTACCTTTATTTGTACAAAGACGGCAGTCCCCGCCCACTTTTGCAGAAAGTACTCGTAGCAATCGTATACAACTCACCGATTTCTTCCTCATTTTAATAACGACTTTCTCAAAGACATCTTGACATCAATGCCGCATCGACGTCTGCTCTTCTCTCGGTGCGACTCTCAATAAACCCTCAACTGAAAACAAAAGTGCTGATTCTGGCCGCTTCCCTCGCTTACGGCCATACCGTTCCGACTGCGCCCGATCTCGTCTGATCTCGGAAGCTAAGCGGGGCCGGGCTTGGTTAGTACTTGGTTGGGAGACTGCCTGGGAATACCAAGTGCCGTAAGCTTTTTCTTAGTTTCACCTTATCCAGAGGGCCCTGCGTCTTGCCACGAATGTAAAGATGTCACTACCCTTTCATTTCACAAATTACCTTTATTTGTACAAAGACGGCAGTCCCCGCCCACTTTTGCAGAAAGTACTCGTAGCAATCGTATACAACTCACCGATTTCTTCCTCATTTTAATAACGACTTTCTCAAAGACATCTTGACATCAATGCCGCATCGACGTCTGCTCTTCTCTCGGTGCGACTCTCAATAAACCCTCAACTGAAAACAAAAGTGCTGATTCTGGCCGCTTCCCTCGCTTACGGCCATACCGTTCCGACTGCGCCCGATCTCGTCTGATCTCGGAAGCTAAGCGGGGCCGGGCTTGGTTAGTACTTGGTTGGGAGACTGCCTGGGAATACCAAGTGCCGTAAGCTTTTTCTTAGTTTCACCTTATCCAGAGGGCCCTGCGTCTTGCCACGAAGGTAAAGATGTCACTACCCTTTCATTTCACAAATTACCTTTATTTGTACAAAGACGGCAGTCCCCGCCCACTTTTGCAGAAAGTACTCGTAGCAATCGTATACAACTCACCGATTTCTTCCTCATTTTAATAACGACTTTCTCAAAGACATCTTGACATCAATGCCGCATCGACGTCTGCTCTTCTCTCGGTGCGACTCTCAATAAACCCTCAACTGAAAACAAAAGTGCTGATTCTGGCCGCTTCCCTCGCTTACGGCCATACCGTTCCGACTGCGCCCGATCTCGTCTGATCTCGGAAGCTAAGCGGGGCCGGGCTTGGTTAGTACTTGGTTGGGAGACTGCCTGGGAATACCAAGTGCCGTAAGCTTTTTCTTAGTTTCACCTTATCCAGAGGGCCCTGCGTCTTGCCACGAATGTAAAGATGTCACTACCCTTTCATTTCACAAATTACCTTTATTTGTACAAAGACGGCAGTCCCCGCCCACTTTTGCAGAAAGTACTCGTAGCAATCGTATACAACTCACCGATTTCTTCCTCATTTTAATAACGACTTTCTCAAAGACATCTTGACATCAATGCCGCATCGACGTCTGCTCTTCTCTCGGTGCGACTCTCAATAAACCCTCAACTGAAAACAAAAGTGCTGATTCTGGCCGCTTCCCTTGCTTACGGCCATACCGTTCCGACTGCGCCCGATCTCGTCTGATCTCGGAAGCTAAGCGGGGCCGGGCTTGGTTAGTACTTGGTTGGGAGACTGCCTGGGAATACCAAGTGCCGTAAGCTTTTTCTTAGTTTCACCTTATCCAGAGGGCCCTGCGTCTTGCCACGAATGTAAAGATGTCACTACCCTTTCATTTCACAAATTACCTTTATTTGTACAAAGACGGCAGTCCCCGCCCACTTTTGCAGAAAGTACTCGTAGCAATCGTATACAACTCACCGATTTCTTCCTCATTTTAATAACGACTTTCTCAAAGACATCTTGACATCAATGGCGCATCGACGTCTGCTCTTCTCTCGGTGCGACTCTCAATAAACCCTCAACTGAAAACAAAAGTGCTGATTCTGGCCGCTTCCCTTGCTTACGGCCATACCGTTCCGACTGCGCCCGATCTCGTCTGATCTCGGAAGCTAAGCGGGGCCGGGCTTGGTTAGTACTTGGTTGGGAGACTGCCTGGGAATACCAAGTGCCGTAAGCTTTTTCTTAGTTTCACCTTATCCAGAGGGCCCTGCGTCTTGCCACGAATGTAAAGATGTCACTACCCTTTCATTTCACAAATTACCTTTATTTGTACAAAGACGGCAGTCCCCGCCCACTTTTGCAGAAAGTACTCGTAGCAATCGTATACAACTCACCGATTTCTTCCTCATTTTAATAACGACTTTCTCAAAGACATCTTGACATCAATGCCGCATCGACGTCTGCTCTTCTCTCGGTGCGACTCTCAATAAACCCTCAACTGAAAACAAAAGTGCTGATTCTGGCCGCTTCCCTTGCTTACGGCCATACCGTTCCGACTGCGCCCGATCTCGTCTGATCTCGGAAGTTAAGCGGGGCCGGGCTTGGTTAGTACTTGGTTGGGAGACTGCCTGGGAATACCAAGTGCCGTAAGCTTTTTCTTAGTTTCACCTTATCCAGAGGGCCCTGCGTCTTGCCACGAATGTAAAGATGTCACTACCCTTTCATTTCACAAATTACCTTTATTTGTACAAAGACGGCAGTCCCCGCCCACTTTTGCAGAAAGTACTCGTAGCAATCGTATACAACTCACCGATTTCTTCCTCATTTTAATAACGACTTTCTCAAAGACATCTTGACATCAATGCCGCATCGACGTCTGCTCTTCTCTCGGTGCGACTCTCAATAAACCCTCAACTGAAAACAAAAGTGCTGATTCTGGCCGCTTCCCTTGCTTACGGCCATACCGTTCCGACTGCGCCCGATCTCGTCTGATCTCGGAAGCTAAGCGGGGCCGGGCTTGGTTAGTACTTGGTTGGGAGACTGCCTGGGAATACCAAGTGCCGTAAGCTTTTTCTTAGTTTCACCTTATCCAGAGGGCCCTGCGTCTTGCCACGAATGTAAAGATGTCACTACCCTTTCATTTCACAAATTACCTTTATTTGTACAAAGACGGCAGTCCCCGCCCACTTTTGCAGAAAGTACTCGTAGCAATCGTATACAACTCACCGATTTCTTCCTCATTTTAATAACGACTTTCTCAAAGACATCTTGACATCAATGCCGCATCGACGTCTGCTCTTCTCTCGGTGCGACTCTCAATAAACCCTCAACTGAAAACAAAAGTGCTGATTCTGGCCGCTTCCCTTGCTTACGGCCATACCGTTCCGACTGCGCCCGATCTCGTCTGATCTCGGAAGCTAAGCGGGGCCGGGCTTGGTTAGTACTTGGTTGGGAGACTGCCTGGGAATACCAAGTGCCGTAAGCTTTTTCTTAGTTTCACCTTATCCAGAGGGCCCTGCGTCTTGCCACGAATGTAAAGATGTCACTACCCTTTCATTTCACAAATTACCTTTATTTGTACAAAGACGGCAGTCCCCGCCCACTTTTGCAGAAAGTACTCGTAGCAATCGTATACAACTCACCGATTTCTTCCTCATTTTAATAACGACTTTCTCAAAGACATCTTGACATCAATGCCGCATCGACGTCTGCTCTTCTCTCGGTGCGACTCTCAATAAACCCTCAACTGAAAACAAAAGTGCTGATTCTGGCCGCTTCCCTTGCTTACGGCCATACCGTTCCGACTGCGCCCGATCTCGGAAGCTAAGCGGGGCCGGGCTTGGTTAGTACTTGGTTGGGAGACTGCCTGGGAATACCAAGTGCCGTAAGCTTTTTCTTAGTTTCACCTTATCCAGAGGGCCCTGCGTCTTGCCACGAATGTAAAGATGTCACTACCCTTTCATTTCACAAATTACCTTTATTTGTACAAAGACGGCAGTCCCCGCCCACTTTTGCAGAAAGTACTCGTAGCAATCGTATACAACTCACCGATTTCTTCCTCATTTTAATAACGACTTTCTCAAAGACATCTTGACATCAATGCCGCATCGACGTCTGCTCTTCTCTCGGTGCGACTCTCAATAAACCCTCAACTGAAAACAAAAGTGCTGATTCTGGCCGCTTCCCTTGCTTACGGCCATACCGTTCCGACTGCGCCCGATCTCGTCTGATCTCGGAAGCTAAGCCGGGCCGGGCTTGGTTAGTACTTGGTTGGGAGACTGCCTGGGAATACCAAGTGCCGTAAGCTTTTTCTTAGTTTCACCTTATCCAGAGGGCCCTGCGTCTTGCCACGAATGTAAAGATGTCACTACCCTTTCATTTCACAAATTACCTTTATTTGTACAAAGACGGCAGTCCCCGCCCACTTTTGCAGAAAGTACTCGTAGCAATCGTATACAACTCACCGATTTCTTCCTCATTTTAATAACGACTTTCTCAAAGACATCTTGACATCAATGCCGCATCGACGTCTGCTCTTCTCTCGGTGCGACTCTCAATAAACCCTCAACTGAAAACAAAAGTGCTGATTCTGGCCGCTTCCCTTGCTTACGGCCATACCGTTCCGACTGCGCCCGATCTCGTCTGATCTCGGAAGCTAAGCGGGGCCGGGCTTGGTTAGTACTTGGTTGGGAGACTGCCTGGGAATACCAAGTGCCGTAAGCTTTTTCTTAGTTTCACCTTATCCAGAGGGCCCTGCGTCTTGCCACGAATGTAAAGATGTCACTACCCTTTCATTTCACAAATTACCTTTATTTGTACAAAGACGGCAGTCCCCGCCCACTTTTGCAGAAAGTACTCGTAGCAATCGTATACAACTCACCGATTTCTTCCTCATTTTAATAACGACTTTCTCAAAGACATCTTGACATCAATGCCGCATCGACGTCTGCTCTTCTCTCGGTGCGACTCTCAATAAACCCTCAACTGAAAACAAAAGTGCTGATTCTGGCCGCTTCCCTTGCTTACGGCCATACCGTTCCGACTGCGCCCGATCTCGTCTGTTCTCGGAAGCTAAGCGGGGCCGGGCTTGGTTAGTACTTGGTTGGGAGACTGCCTGGGAATACCAAGTGCCGTAAGCTTTTTCTTAGTTTCACCTTATCCAGAGGGCCCTGCGTCTTGCCACGAATGTAAAGATGTCACTACCCTTTCATTTCACAAATTACCTTTATTTGTACAAAGACGGCAGTCCCCGCCCACTTTTGCAGAAAGTACTCGTAGCAATCGTATACAACTCACCGATTTCTTCCTCATTTTAATAACGACTTTCTCAAAGACATCTTGACATCAATGCCGCATCGACGTCTGCTCTTCTCTCGGTGCGACTCTCAATAAACCCTCAACTGAAAACAAAAGTGCTGATTCTGGCCGCTTCCCTTGCTTACGGCCATACCGTTCCGACTGCGCCCGATCTCGGAAGCTAAGCGGGGCCGGGCTTGGTTAGTACTTGGTTGGGAGACTGCCTGGGAATACCAAGTGCCGTAAGCTTTTTCTTAGTTTCACCTTATCCAGAGGGCCCTGCGTCTTACCACGAATGTAAAGATGTCACTACCCTTTCATTTCACAAATTACCTTTATTTGTACAAAGACGGCAGTCCCCGCCCACTTTTGCAGAAAGTACTCGTAGCAATCGTATACAACTCACCGATTTCTTCCTCATTTTAATAACGACTTTCTCAAAGACATCTTGACATCAATGCCGCATCGACGTCTGCTCTTCTCTCGGTGCGACTCTCAATAAACCCTCAACTGAAAACAAAAGTGCTGATTCTAGCCGCTTCCCTCGCTTACGGCCATACCGTTCCGACTGCGCCCGATCTCGTCTGATCTCGGAAGCTAAGCGGGGCCGGGCTTGGTTAGTACTTGGTTGGGAGACTGCCTGGGAATACCAAGTGCCGTAAGCTTTTTCTTAGTTTCACCTTATCCAGAGGGCCCTGCGTCTTGCCACGAATGTAAAGATGTCACTACCCTTTCATTTCACAAATTACCTTTATTTGTACAAAGACGGCAGTCCCCGCCCACTTTTGCAGAAAGTACTCGTAGCAATCGTATACAACTCACCGATTTCTTCCTCATTTTAATAACGACTTTCTCAAAGACATCTTGACATCAATGCCGCATCGACGTCTGCTCTTCTCTCGGTGCGACTCTCAATAAACCCTCAACTGAAAACAAAAGTGCTGATTCTGGCCGCTTCCCTCGCTTACGGCCATACCGTTCCGACTGCGCCCGATCTCGTCTGATCTCGGAAGCTAAGCGGGGCCGGGCTTGGTTAGTACTTGGTTGGGAGACTGCCTGGGAATACCAAGTGCCGTAAGCTTTTTCTTAGTTTCACCTTATCCAGAGGGCCCTGCGTCTTGCCACGAATGTAAAGATGTCACTACCCTTTCATTTCACAAATTACCTTTATTTGTACAAAGACGGCAGTCCCCGCCCACTTTTGCAGAAAGTACTCGTAGCAATCGTATACAACTCACCGATTTCTTCCTCATTTTAATAACGACTTTCTCAAAGACATCTTGACATCAATGCCGCATCGACGTCTGCTCTTCTCTCGGTGCGACTCTCAATAAACCCTCAACTGAAAACAAAAGTGCTGATTCTGGCCGCTTCCCTCGCTTACGGCCATACCGTTCCGACTGCGCCCGATCTCGTCTGATCTCGGAAGCTAAGCGGGGCCGGGCTTGGTTAGTACTTGGTTGGGAGACTGCCTGGGAATACCAAGTGCCGTAAGCTTTTTCTTAGTTTCACCTTATCCAGAGGGCCCTGCGTCTTGCCACGAATGTAAAGATGTCACTACCCTTTCATTTCACAAATTACCTTTATTTGTACAAAGACGGCAGTCCCCGCCCACTTTTGCAGAAAGTACTCGTAGCAATCGTATACAACTCACCGATTTCTTCCTCATTTTAATAACGACTTTCTCAAAGACATCTTGACATCAATGCCGCATCGACGTCTGCTCTTCTCTCGGTGCGACTCTCAATAAACCCTCAACTGAAAACAAAAGTGCTGATTCTGGCCGCTTCC
The DNA here is from genome assembly GCF_048594095.1 of Paramormyrops kingsleyae. Lineage (NCBI taxonomy): Eukaryota > Metazoa > Chordata > Actinopteri > Osteoglossiformes > Mormyridae > Paramormyrops > Paramormyrops kingsleyae. The sequence continues at coordinate 46,268,257 of NC_132800.1, read as the reverse complement.
CTCGCTTACGGCCATACCGTTCCGACTGCGCCCGATCTCGTCTGATCTCGGAAGCTAAGCGGGGCCGGGCTTGGTTAGTACTTGGTTGGGAGACTGCCTGGGAATACCAAGTGCCGTAAGCTTTTTCTTAGTTTCACCTTATCCAGAGGGCCCTGCGTCTTGCCACGAATGTAAAGATGTCACTACCCTTTCATTTCACAAATTACCTTTATTTGTACAAAGACGGCAGTCCCCGCCCACTTTTGCAGAAAGTACTCGTAGCAATCGTATACAACTCACCGATTTCTTCCTCATTTTAATAACGACTTTCTCAAAGACATCTTGACATCAATGCCGCATCGACGTCTGCTCTTCTCTCGGTGCGACTCTCAATAAACCCTCAACTGAAAACAAAAGTGCTGATTCTGGCCGCTTCCCTCGCTTACGGCCATACCGTTCCGACTGCGCCCGATCTCGTCTGATCTCGGAAGCTAAGCGGGGCCGGGCTTGGTTAGTACTTGGTTGGGAGACTGCCTGGGAATACCAAGTGCCGTAAGCTTTTTCTTAGTTTCACCTTATCCAGAGGGCCCTGCGTCTTGCCACGAATGTAAAGATGTCACTACCCTTTCATTTCACAAATTACCTTTATTTGTACAAAGACGGCAGTCCCCGCCCACTTTTGCAGAAAGTACTCGTAGCAATCGTATACAACTCACCGATTTCTTCCTCATTTTAATAACGACTTTCTCAAAGACATCTTGACATCAATGCCGCATCGACGTCTGCTCTTCTCTCGGTGCGACTCTCAATAAACCCTCAACTGAAAACAAAAGTGCTGATTCTGGCCGCTTCCCTCGCTTACGGCCATACCGTTCCGACTGCGCCCGATCTCATCTGATCTCGGAAGCTAAGCGGGGCCGGGCTTGGTTAGTACTTGGTTGGGAGACTGCCTGGGATTACCAAGTGCCGTAAGCTTTTTCTTAGTTTCACCTTATCCAGAGGGCCCTGCGTCTTGCCACGAATTGAAAGATGTCACTACCCTTTCATTTCACAAATTACCTTTATTTGTACAAAGACGGCAGTCCCAGCCCACTTTTGCAGAAAGTACTCGTAGCAATCGTATACAACTCACCGATTTCTTCCTCATTTTAATAACGACTTTCTCAAAGACATCTTGACATCAATGCCGCATCGACGTCTGCTCTTCTCTCGGTGCGACTCTCAATAAACCCTCAACTGAAAACAAAAGGGCTGATTCTGGCCGCTTCCCTCGCTTACGGCCATACCGTTCCGACTGCGCCCGATCTCGTCTGATCTCGGAAGCTAAGCGGGGCCGGGCTTGGTTAGTACTTGGTTGGGAGACTGCCTGGGAATACCAAGTGCCGTAAGCTTTTTCTTAGTTTCACCTTATCCAGAGGGCCCTGCGTCTTGCCACGAATGTAAAGATGTCACTACCCTTTCATTTCACAAATTACCTTTATTTGTACAAAGACGGCAGTCCCCGCCCACTTTTGCAGAAAGTACTCGTAGCAATCGTATACAACTCACCGATTTCTTCCTCATTTTAATAACGACTTTCTCAAAGACATCTTGACATCAATGCCGCATCGACGTCTGCTCTTCTCTCGGTGCGACTCTCAATAAACCCTCAACTGAAAACAAAAGTGCTGATTCTGGCCGCTTCCCTCGCTTACGGCCATACCGTTCCGACTGCGCCCGATCTCATCTGATCTCGGAAGCTAAGCGGGGCCGGGCTTGGTTAGTACTTGGTTGGGAGACTGCCTGGGATTACCAAGTGCCGTAAGCTTTTTCTTAGTTTCACCTTATCCAGAGGGCCCTGCGTCTTGCCACGAATTGAAAGATGTCACTACCCTTTCATTTCACAAATTACCTTTATTTGTACAAAGACGGCAGTCCCAGCCCACTTTTGCAGAAAGTACTCGTAGCAATCGTATACAACTCACCGATTTCTTCCTCATTTTAATAACGACTTTCTCAAAGACATCTTGACATCAATGCCGCATCGACGTCTGCTCTTCTCTCGGTGCGACTCTCAATAAACCCTCAACTGAAAACAAAAGGGCTGATTCTGGCCGCTTCCCTCGCTTACGGCCATACCGTTCCGACTGCGCCCGATCTCGTCTGATCTCGGAAGCTAAGCGGGGCCGGGCTTGGTTAGTACTTGGTTGGGAGACTGCCTGGGAATACCAAGTGCCGTAAGCTTTTTCTTAGTTTCACCTTATCCAGAGGGCCCTGCGTCTTGCCACGAATGTAAAGATGTCACTACCCTTTCATTTCACAAATTACCTTTATTTGTACAAAGACGGCAGTCCCCGCCCACTTTTGCAGAAAGTACTCGTAGCAATCGTATACAACTCACCGATTTCTTCCTCATTTTAATAACGACTTTCTCAAAGACATCTTGACATCAATGCCGCATCGACGTCTGCTCTTCTCTCGGTGCGACTCTCAATAAACCCTCAACTGAAAACAAAAGTGCTGATTCTGGCCGCTTCCCTCGCTTACGGCCATACCGTTCCGACTGCGCCCGATCTCGTCTGATCTCGGAAGCTAAGCGGGGCCGGGCTTGGTTAGTACTTGGTTGGGAGACTGCCTGGGAATACCAAGTGCCGTAAGCTTTTTCTTAGTTTCACCTTATCCAGAGGGCCCTGCGTCTTGCCACGAATGTAAAGATGTCACTACCCTTTCATTTCACAAATTACCTTTATTTGTACAAAGACGGCAGTCCCCGCCCACTTTTGCAGAAAGTACTCGTAGCAATCGTATACAACTCACCGATTTCTTCCTCATTTTAATAACGACTTTCTCAAAGACATCTTGACATCAATGCCGCATCGACGTCTGCTCTTCTCTCGGTGCGACTCTCAATAAACCCTCAACTGAAAACAAAAGTGCTGATTCTGGCCGCTTCCCTCGCTTACGGCCATACCGTTCCGACTGCGCCCGATCTCGTCTGATCTCGGAAGCTAAGCGGGGCCGGGCTTGGTTAGTACTTGGTTGGGAGACTGCCTGGGAATACCAAGTGCCGTAAGCTTTTTCTTAGTTTCACCTTATCCAGAGGGCCCTGCGTCTTGCCACGAATGTAAAGATGTCACTACCCTTTCATTTCACAAATTACCTTTATTTGTACAAAGACGGCAGTCCCCGCCCACTTTTGCAGAAAGTACTCGTAGCAATCGTATACAACTCACCGATTTCTTCCTCATTTTAATAACGACTTTCTCAAAGACATCTTGACATCAATGCCGCATCGACGTCTGCTCTTCTCTCGGTGCGACTCTCAATAAACCCTCAACTGAAAACAAAAGTGCTGATTCTGGCCGCTTCCCTCGCTTACGGCCATACCGTTCCGACTGCGCCCGATCTCGTCTGATCTCGGAAGCTAAGCGGGGCCGGGCTTGGTTAGTACTTGGTTGGGAGACTGCCTGGGAATACCAAGTGCCGTAAGCTTTTTCTTAGTTTCACCTTATCCAGAGGGCCCTGCGTCTTGCCACGAATGTAAAGATGTCACTACCCTTTCATTTCACAAATTACCTTTATTTGTACAAAGACGGCAGTCCCCGCCCACTTTTGCAGAAAGTACTCGTAGCAATCGTATACAACTCACCGATTTCTTCCTCATTTTAATAACGACTTTCTCAAAGACATCTTGACATCAATGCCGCATCGACGTCTGCTCTTCTCTCGGTGCGACTCTCAATAAACCCTCAACTGAAAACAAAAGTGCTGATTCTGGCCGCTTCCCTCGCTTACGGCCATACCGTTCCGACTGCGCCCGATCTCGTCTGATCTCGGAAGCTAAGCGGGGCCGGGCTTGGTTAGTACTTGGTTGGGAGACTGCCTGGGATTACCAAGTGCCGTAAGCTTTTTCTTAGTTTCACCTTATCCAGAGGGCCCTGCGTCTTGCCACGAATTGAAAGATGTCACTACCCTTTCATTTCACAAATTACCTTTATTTGTACAAAGACGGCAGTCCCAGCCCACTTTTGCAGAAAGTACTCGTAGCAATCGTATACAACTCACCGATTTCTTCCTCATTTTAATAACGACTTTCTCAAAGACATCTTGACATCAATGCCACATCGACGTCTGCTCTTCTCTCGGTGCGACTCTCAATAAACCCTCAACTGAAAACAAAAGGGCTGATTCTGGCCGCTTCCCTCGCTTACGGCCATACCGTTCCGACTGCGCCCGATCTCGTCTGATCTCGGAAGCTAAGCGGGGCCGGGCTTGGTTAGTACTTGGTTGGGAGACTGCCTGGGAATACCAAGTGCCGTAAGCTTTTTCTTAGTTTCACCTTATCCAGAGGGCCCTGCGTCTTGCCACGAATGTAAAGATGTCACTACCCTTTCATTTCACAAATTACCTTTATTTGTACAAAGACGGCAGTCCCCGCCCACTTTTGCAGAAAGTACTCGTAGCAATCGTATACAACTCACCGATTTCTTCCTCATTTTAATAACGACTTTCTCAAAGACATCTTGACATCAATGCCGCATCGACGTCTGCTCTTCTCTCGGTGCGACTCTCAATAAACCCTCAACTGAAAACAAAAGTGCTGATTCTGGCCGCTTCCCTCGCTTACGGCCATACCGTTCCGACTGCGCCCGATCTCGTCTGATCTCGGAAGCTAAGCGGGGCCGGGCTTGGTTAGTACTTGGTTGGGAGACTGCCTGGGAATACCAAGTGCCGTAAGCTTTTTCTTAGTTTCACCTTATCCAGAGGGCCCTGCGTCTTGCCACGAATGTAAAGATGTCACTACCCTTTCATTTCACAAATTACCTTTATTTGTAGAACGACAGCAGTCCCCGCCCACTTTTGCAGAAAGTACTCGTAGCAATCGTATACAACTCACCGCTTTCTTCCTCATTTTAATAACGACTTTCTCAAAGACATCTTGACATCAATGCCGCATCGACGTCTGCTCTTCTCTCGGTGCGACTCTCAATAAACCCTCAACTGAAAACAAAAGTGCTGATTCTGGCCGCTTCCCTCGCTTACGGCCATACCGTTCCGACTGCGCCTGATCTCGTCTGATCTCGGAAGCTAAGCGGGGCCGGGCTTGGTTAGTACTTGGTTGGGAGACTGCCTGGGAATACCAAGTGCCGTAAGCTTTTTCTTAGTTTCTCCTTATCCAGAGGGCCCTGCGTCTTGCCACGAATGTAAAGATGTCACTACCCTTTCATTTCACAAATTACCTTTATTTGTACAAAGACGGCAGTCCCCGCCCACTTTTGCAGAAAGTACTCGTAGCAATCGTATACAACTCACCGATTTCTTCCTCATTTTAATAACGACTTTCTCAAAGACATCTTGACATCAATGCCGCATCGACGTCTGCTCTTCTCTCGGTGCGACTCTCAATAAACCCTCAACTGAAAACAAAAGTGCTGATTCTGGCCGCTTCCCTCGCTTACGGCCATACCGTTCCGACTGCGCCCGATCTCGTCTGATTTCGGAAGCTAAGCGGGGCCGGGCTTGGTTAGTACTTGGTTGGGAGACTGCCTGGGAATACCAAGTGCCGTAAGCTTTTTCTTAGTTTCACCTTATCCAGAGGGCCCTGCGTCTTGCCACGAATGTAAAGATGTCACTACCCTTTCATTTCACAAATTACCTTTATTTGTACAAAGACAGCAGTCCCCGCCCACTTTTGCAGAAAGTACTCGTAGCAATCGTATACAACTCACCGATTTCTTCCTCATTTTAATAACGACTTTCTCAAAGACATCTTGACATCAATGCCGCATCGACGTCTGCTCTTCTCTCGGTGCGACTCTCAATAAACCCTCAACTGAAAACAAAAGGGCTGATTCTGGCCGCTTCCCTCGCTTACGGCCATACCGTTCCGACTGCGCCCGATCTCGTCTGATCTCGGAAGCTAAGCGGGGCCGGGCTTGGTTAGTACTTGGTTGGGAGACTGCCTGGGAATACCAAGTGCCGTAAGCTTTTTCTTAGTTTCACCTTATCCAGAGGGCCCTGCGTCTTGCCACGAATGTAAAGATGTCACTACCCTTTCATTTCACAAATTACCTTTATTTGTACAAAGACGGCAGTCCCCGCCCACTTTTGCAGAAAGTACTCGTAGCAATCGTATACAACTCACCGATTTCTTCCTCATTTTAATAACGACTTTCTCAAAGACATCTTGACATCAATGCCGCATCGACGTCTGCTCTTCTCTCGGTGCGACTCTCAATAAACCCTCAACTGAAAACAAAAGGGCTGATTCTGGCCGCTTCCCTCGCTTACGGCCATACCGTTCCGACTGCGCCCGATCTCGTCTGATCTCGGAAGCTAAGCGGGGCCGGGCTTGGTTAGTACTTGGTTGGGAGACTGCCTGGGAATACCAAGTGCCGTAAGCTTTTTCTTAGTTTCACCTTATCCAGAGGGCCCTGCGTCTTGCCACGAATGTAAAGATGTCACTACCCTTTCATTTCACAAATTACCTTTATTTGTACAAAGACGGCAGTCCCCGCCCACTTTTGCAGAATGTACTCGTAGCAATCGTATACAACTCACCGATTTCTTCCTCATTTTAATAACGACTTTCTCAAAGACATCTTGACATCAATGCCGCATCGACGTCTGCTCTTCTCTCGGTGCGACTCTCAATAAACCCTCAACTGAAAACAAAAGTGCTGATTCTGGCCGCTTCCCTTGCTTACGGCCATACCGTTCCGACTGCGCCCGATCTCGTCTGATCTCGGAAGCTAAGCGGGGCCGGGCTTGGTTAGTACTTGGTTGGGAGACTGCCTGGGAATACCAAGTGCCGTAAGCTTTTTCTTAGTTTCACCTTATCCAGAGGGCCCTGCGTCTTGCCACGAATGTAAAGATGTCACTACCCTTTCATTTCACAAATTACCTTTATTTGTACAAAGACGGCAGTCCCCGCCCACTTTTGCAGAAAGTACTCGTAGCAATCGTATACAACTCACCGATTTCTTCCTCATTTTAATAACGACTTTCTCAAAGACATCTTGACATCAATGCCGCATCGACGTCTGCTCTTCTCTCGGTGCGACTCTCAATAAACCCTCAACTGAAAACAAAAGTGCTGATTCTGGCCGCTTCCCTTGCTTACGGCCATACCGTTCCGACTGCGCCCGATCTCGTCTGATCTCGGAAGCTAAGCGGGGCCGGGCTTGGTTAGTACTTGGTTGGGAGACTGCCTGGGAATACCAAGTGCCGTAAGCTTTTTCTTAGTTTCACCTTATCCAGAGGGCCCTGCGTCTTGCCACGAATGTAAAGATGTCACTACCCTTTCATTTCACAAATTACCTTTATTTGTACAAAGACGGCAGTCCCCGCCCACTTTTGCAGAAAGTACTCGTAGCAATCGTATACAACTCACCGATTTCTTCCTCATTTTAATAACGACTTTCTCAAAGACATCTTGACATCAATGCCGCATCGACGTCTGCTCTTCTCTCGGTGCGACTCTCAATAAACCCTCAACTGAAAACTGCGCCCGATCTCGTCTGATCTCGGAAGCTAAGCGGGGCCGGGCTTGGTTAGTACTTGGTTGGGAGACTGCCTGGGAATACCAAGTGCCGTAAGCTTTTTCTTAGTTTCACCTTATCCAGAGGGCCCTGCGTCTTGCCACGAATGTAAAGATGTCACTACCCTTTCATTTCACAAATTACCTTTATTTGTACAAAGACGGCAGTCCCCGCCCACTTTTGCAGAAAGTACTCGTAGCAATCGTATACAACTCACCGATTTCTTCCTCATTTTAATAACGACTTTCTCAAAGACATCTTGACATCAATGCCGCATCGACGTCTGCTCTTCTCTCGGTGCGACTCTCAATAAACCCTCAACTGAAAACTGCGCCCGATCTCGTCTGATCTCGGAAGCTAAGCGGGGCCGGGCTTGGTTAGTACTTGGTTGGGAGACTGCCTGGGAATACCAAGTGCCGTAAGCTTTTTCTTAGTTTCACCTTATCCAGAGGGCCCTGCGTCTTGCCACGAATGTAAAGATGTCACTACCCTTTCATTTCACAAATTACCTTTATTTGTACAAAGACGGCAGTCCCCGCCCACTTTTGCAGAAAGTACTCGTAGCAATCGTATACAACTCACCGATTTCTTCCTCATTTTAATAACGACTTTCTCAAAGACATCTTGACATCAATGCCGCATCGACGTCTGCTCTTATCTCGGTGCGACTCTCAATAAACCCTCAACTGAAAACAAAAGTGCTGATTCTGGCCGCTTCCCTCGCTTACGGCCATACCGTTCCGACTGCGCCCGATCTCGTCTGATCTCGGAAGCTAAGCGGGGCCGGGCTTGGTTAGTACTTGGTTGGGAGACTGCCTGGGAATACCAAGTGCCGTAAGCTTTTTCTTAGTTTCACCTTATCCAGAGGGCCCTGCGTCTTGCCACGAATGTAAAGATGTCACTACCCTTTCATTTCACAAATTACCTTTATTTGTACAAAGACGGCAGTCCCCGCCCACTTTTGCAGAAAGTACTCGTAGCAATCGTATACAACTCACCGATTTCTTCCTCATTTTAATAACGACTTTCTCAAAGACATCTTGACATCAATGCCGCATCGACGTCTGCTCTTCTCTCGGTGCGACTCTCAATAAACCCTCAACTGAAAACAAAAGTGCTGATTCTGGCCGCTTCCCTCGCTTACGGCCATACCGTTCCGACTGCGCCCGATCTCGTCTGATCTCGGAAGCTAAGCGGGGCCGGGCTTGGTTAGTACTTGGTTGGGAGACTGCCTGGGAATACCAAGTGCCGTAAGCTTTTTCTTAGTTTCACCTTATCCAGAGGGCCCTGCGTCTTGCCACGAATGTAAAGATGTCACTACCCTTTCATTTCACAAATTACCTTTATTTGTACAAAGACGGCAGTCCCCGCCCACTTTTGCAGAAAGTACTCGTAGCAATCGTATACAACTCACCGCTTTCTTCCTCATTTTAATAACGACTTTCTCAAAGACATCTTGACATCAATGCCGCATCGACGTCTGCTCTTCTCTCGGTGCGACTCTCAATAAACCCTCAACTGAAAACAAAAGTGCTGATTCTGGCCGCTTCCCTCGCTTACGGCCATACCGTTCCGACTGCGCCCGATCTCGTCTGATCTCGGAAGCTAAGTGGGGCCGGGCTTGGTTAGTACTTGGTTGGGAGACTGCCTGGGAATACCAAGTGCCGTAAGCTTTTTCTTAGTTTCACCTTATCCAGAGGGCCCTGCGTCTTGCCACGAATGTAAAGATGTCACTACCCTTTCATTTCACAAATTACCTTTATTTGTACAAAGACGGCAGTCCCCGCCCACTTTTGCAGAAAGTACTCGTAGCAATCGTATACAACTCACCGATTTCTTCCTCATTTTAATAACGACTTTCTCAAAGACATCTTGACATCAATGCCGCATCGACGTCTGCTCTTCTCTCGGTGCGACTCTCAATAAACCCTCAACTGAAAACAAAAGTGCTGATTCTGGCCGCTTCCCTCGCTTACGGCCATACCGTTCCGACTGCGCCCGATCTCGTCTGATCTCGGAAGCTAAGCGGGACCGGGCTTGGTTAGTACTTGGTTGGGAGACTGCCTGGGAATACCAAGTGCCGTAAGCTTTTTCTTAGTTTCACCTTATCCAGAGGGCCCTGCGTCTTGCCACGAATGTAAAGATGTCACTACCCTTTCATTTCACAAATTACCTTTATTTGTACAAAGACGGCAGTCCCCGCCCACTTTTGCAGAAAGTACTCGTAGCAATCGTATACAACTCACCGATTTCTTCCTCATTTTAATAACGACTTTCTCAAAGACATCTTAACATCAATGCCGCATCGATGTCTGCTCTTCTCTCGGTACGACTCTCAATAAACCCTCAACTGAAAACAAAAGTGCTGATTCTGGCCGCTTCCCTCGCTTACGGCCATACCGTTCCGACTGCGCCCGATCTCGTCTGATCTCGGAAGCTAAGCGGGGCCGGGCTTGGTTAGTACTTGGTTGGGAGACTGCCTGGGAATACCAAGTGCCGTAAGCTTTTTCTTAGTTTCACCTTATCCAGAGGGCCCTGCGTCTTGCCACGAATGTAAAGATGTCACTACCCTTTCATTTCACAAATTACCTTTATTTGTACAAAGACGGCAGTCCCCGCCCACTTTTGCAGAAAGTACTCGTAGCAATCATATACAACTCACCGATTTCTTCCTCATTTTAATAACGACTTTCTCAAAGACATCTTGACATCAATGCCGCATCGACGTCTGCTCTTCTCTCGGTGCGACTCTCAATAAACCCTCAACTGAAAACAAAAGTGCTGATTCTGGCCGCTTCCCTCGCTTACGGCCATACCGTTCCGACTGCGCCCGATCTCGTCTGATCTCGGAAGCTAAGCGGGGCCGGGCTTGGTTAGTACTTGGTTGGGAGACTGCCTGGGAATACCAAGTGCCGTAAGCTTTTTCTTAGTTTCACCTTATCCAGAGGGCCCTGCGTCTTGCCACGAATGTAAAGATGTCACTACCCTTTCATTTCACAAATTACCTTTATTTGTACAAAGACGGCAGTCCCCGCCCACTTTTGCAGAAAGTACTCGTAGCAATCGTATACAACTCACCGATTTCTTCCTCATTTTAATAACGACTTTCTCAAAGACATCTTAACATCAATGCCGCATCGATGTCTGCTCTTCTCTCGGTACGACTCTCAATAAACCCTCAACTGAAAACAAAAGTGCTGATTCTGGCCGCTTCCCTCGCTTACGGCCATACCGTTCCGACTGCGCCCGATCTCGTCTGATCTCGGAAGCTAAGCGGGGCCGGGCTTGGTTAGTACTTGGTTGGGAGACTGCCTGGGAATACCAAGTGCCGTAAGCTTTTTCTTAGTTTCACCTTATCCAGAGGGCCCTGCGTCTTGCCACGAATGTAAAGATGTCACTACCCTTTCATTTCACAAATTACCTTTATTTGTACAAAGACGGCAGTCCCCGCCCACTTTTGCAGAAAGTACTCGTAGCAATCGTATACAACTCACCGATTTCTTCCTCATTTTAATAACGACTTTCTCAAAGACATCTTGACATCAATGCCGCATCGACGTCTGCTCTTCTCTCGGTGCGACTCTCAATAAACCCTCAACTGAAAACAAAAGTGCTGATTCTGGCCGCTTCCCTCGCTTACGGCCATACCGTTCCGACTGCGCCCGATCTCGTCTGATCTCGGAAGCTAAGCGGGGCCGGGCTTGGTTAGTACTTGGTTGGGAGACTGCCTGGGAATACCAAGTGCCGTAAGCTTTTTCTTAGTTTCACCTTATCCAGAGGGCCCTGCGTCTTGCCACGAATGTAAAGATGTCACTACCCTTTCATTTCACAAATTACCTTTATTTGTACAAAGACGGCAGTCCCCGCCCACTTTTGCAGAAAGTACTCGTAGCAATCGTATACAACTCACCGCTTTCTTCCTCATTTTAATAACGACTTTCTCAAAGACATCTTGACATCAATGCCGCATCGACGTCTGCTCTTCTCTCGGTGCGACTCTCAATAAACCCTCAACTGAAAACAAAAGTGCTGATTCTGGCCGCTTCCCTCGCTTACGGCCATACCGTTCCGACTGCGCCCGATCTCGTCTGATCTCGGAAGCTAAGCGGGGCCGGGCTTGGTTAGTACTTGGTTGGGAGACTGCCTGGGAATACCAAGTGCCGTAAGCTTTTTCTTAGTTTCACCTTATCCAGAGGGCCCTGCGTCTTGCCACGAATGTAAAGATGTCACTACCCTTTCATTTCACAAATTACCTTTATTTGTAGAACGACAGCAGTCCCCGCCCACTTTTGCAGAAAGTACTCGTAGCAATCGTATACAACTCACCGCTTTCTTCCTCATTTTAATAACGACTTTCTCAAAGACATCTTGACATCAATGCCGCATCGACGTCTGCTCTTCTCTCGGTGCGACTCTCAATAAACCCTCAACTGAAAACAAAAGTGCTGATTCTGGCCGCTTCCCTCGCTTACGGCCATACCGTTCCGACTGCGCCCGATCTCGTCTGATCTCGGAAGCTAAGCGGGGCCGGGCTTGGTTAGTACTTGGTTGGGAGACTGCCTGGGAATACCAAGTGCCGTAAGCTTTTTCTTAGTTTCACCTTATCCAGAGGGCCCTGCGTCTTGCCACGAATGTAAAGATGTCACTACCCTTTCATTTCACAAATTACCTTTATTTGTACAAAGACGGCAGTCCCCGCCCACTTTTGCAGAAAGTACTCGTAGCAATCGTATACAACTCACCGATTTCTTCCTCATTTTAATAACGACTTTCTCAAAGACATCTTGACATCAATGCCGCATCGACGTCTGCTCTTCTCTCGGTGCGACTCTCAATAAACCCTCAACTGAAAACAAAAGTGCTGATTCTGGCCGCTTCCCTTGCTTACGGCCATACCGTTCCGACTGCGCCCGATCTCGTCTGATCTCGGAAGCTAAGCGGGGCCGGGCTTGGTTAGTACTTGGTTGGGAGACTGCCTGGGAATACCAAGTGCCATAAGCTTTTTCTTAGTTTCACCTTATCCAGAGGGCCCTGCGTCTTGCCACGAATGTAAACATGTCACTACCCTTTCATTTCACAAATTACCTTTATTTGTACAAAGACGGCAGTCCCCGCCCACTTTTGCAGAAAGTACTCGTAGCAATCGTTTACAACTCACCGATTTCTTCCTCATTTTAATAACGACTTTCTCAAAGACATCTTGACATCAATGCCGCATCGACGTCTGCTCTTCTCTCGGTGCGACTCTCAATAAACCCTCAACTGAAAACAAAAGTGCTGATTCTGGCCGCTTCCCTCGCTTACGGCCATACCGTTCCGACTGCGCCCGATCTCGTCTGATCTCGGAAGCTAAGCGGGGCCGGGCTTGGTTAGTACTTGGTTGGGAGACTGCCTGGGAATACCAAGTGCCGTAAGCTTTTTCTTAGTTTCACCTTATCCAGAGGGCCCTGCGTCTTGCCACGAATGTAAAGATGTCACTACCCTTTCATTTCACAAATTACCTTTATTTGTACAAAGACGGCAGTCCCCGCCCACTTTTGCAGAAAGTACTCGTAGCAATCGTATACAACTCACCGATTTCTTCCTCATTTTAATAACGACTTTCTCAAAGACATCTTGACATCAATGCCGCATCGACGTCTGCTCTTCTCTCGGTGCGACTCTCAATAAACCCTCAACTGAAAACAAAAGTGCTGATTCTGGCCGCTTCCCTCGCTTACGGCCATACCGTTCCGACTGCGCCCGATCTCGTCTGATCTCGGAAGCTAAGCGGGGCCGGGCTTGGTTAGTACTTGGTTGGGAGACTGCCTGGGAATACCAAGTGCCGTAAGCTTTTTCTTAGTTTCACCTTATCCAGAGGGCCCTGCGTCTTGCCACGAATGTAAACATGTCACTACCCTTTCATTTCACAAATTACCTTTATTTGTACAAAGACGGCAGTCCCCGCCCACTTTTGCAGAAAGTACTCGTAGCAATCGTATACAACTCACCGATTTCTTCCTCATTTTAATAACGACTTTCTCAAAGACATCTTGACATCAATGCCGCATCGACGTCTGCTCTTCTCTCGGTGCGACTCTCAATAAACCCTCAACTGAAAACAAAAGTGCTGATTCTGGCCGCTTCCCTCGCTTACGGCCATACCGTTCCGACTGCGCCCGATCTCGTCTGATCTCGGAAGCTAAGCGGGGCCGGGCTTGGTTAGTACTTGGTTGGGAGACTGCCTGGGAATACCAAGTGTCGTAAGCTTTTTCTTAGTTTCACCTTATCCAGAGGGCCCTGCGTCTTGCCACGAATGTAAAGATGTCACTACCCTTTCATTTCACAAATTACCTTTATTTGTAGAACGACAGCAGTCCCCGCCCACTTTTGCAGAAAGTACTCGTAGCAATCGTATACAACTCACCGATTTCTTCCTCATTTTAATAACGACTTTCTCAAAGACATCTTGACATCAATGCCGCATCGACGTCTGCTCTTCTCTCGGTGCGACTCTCAATAAACCCTCAACTGAAAACAAAAGTGCTGATTCTGGCCGCTTCCCTCGCTTACGGCCATAACGTTCCGACTGCGCCCGATCTCGTCTGATCTCGGAAGCTAAGCGGGGCCGGGCTTGGTTAGTACTTGGTTGGGAGACTGCCTGGGAATACCAAGTGCCGTAAGCTTTTTCTTAGTTTCACCTTATCCAGAGGGCCCTGCGTCTTGCCACGAATGTAAAGATGTCACTACCCTTTCATTTCACAAATTACCTTTATTTGTAGAACGACAGCAGTCCCCGCCCACTTTTGCAGAAAGTACTCGTAGCAATCGTATACAACTCACCGCTTTCTTCCTCATTTTAATAACGACTTTCTCAAAGACATCTTGACATCAATGCCGCATCGACGTCTGCTCTTCTCTCGGTGCGACTCTCAATAAACCCTCAACTGAAAACAAAAGTGCTGATTCTGGCCGCTTCCCTCGCTTACGGCCATACCGTTCCGACTGCGCCCGATCTCGTCTGATCTCGGAAGCTAAGCGGGGCCGGGCTTGGTTAGTACTTGGTTGGGAGACTGCCTGGGAATACCAAGTGCCGTAAGCTTTTTCTTAGTTTCACCTTATCCAGAGGGCCCTGCGTCTTGCCACGAATGTAAAGATGTCACTACCCTTTCATTTCACAAATTACCTTTATTTGTACAAAGACGGCAGTCCCCGCCCACTTTTGCAGAAAGTACTCGTAGCAATCGTATACAACTCACCGCTTTCTTCCTCATTTTAATAACGACTTTCTCAAAGACATCTTGACATCAATGCCGCATCGACGTCTGCTCTTCTCTCGGTGCGACTCTCAATAAACCCTCAACTGAAAACAAAAGTGCTGATTCTGGCCGCTTCCCTCGCTTACGGCCATACTGTTCCGACTGCGCCCGATCTTGTCTGATCTCGGAAGCTAAGCGGGGCCGGGCTTGGTTAGTACTTGGTTGGGAGACTGCCTGGGAATACCAAGTGCCGTAAGCTTTTTCTTAGTTTCACCTTATCCAGAGGGCCCTGCGTCTTGCCACGAATGTAAAGATGTCACTACCCTTTCATTTCACAAATTTCCTTTATTTGTACAAAGACGGCAGTCCCCGCCCACTTTTGCAGAAAGTACTCGTAGCAATCATATACAACTCACCGATTTCTTCCTCATTTTAATAACGACTTTCTCAAAGACATCTTGACATCAATGCCGCATCGACGTCTGCTCTTCTCTCGGTGCGACTCTCAATAAACCCTCAACTGAAAACAAAAGTGCTGATTCTGGCCACTTCCCTCGCTTACGGCCATACCGTTCCGACTGCGCCCGATCTCGTCTGATCTCGGAAGCTAAGCGGGGCCGGGCTTGGTTAGTACTTGGTTGGGAGACTGCCTGGGAATACCAAGTGCCGTAAGCTTTTTCTTAGTTTCACCTTATCCAGAGGGCCCTGCGTCTTGCCACGAATGTAAAGATGTCACTACCCTTTCATTTCACAAATTACCTTTATTTGTAGAACGACAGCAGTCCCCGCCCACTTTTGCAGAAAGTACTCGTAGCAATCGTATACAACTCACCACTTTCTTCCTCATTTTAATAACGACTTTCTCAAAGACATCTTGACATCAATGCCGCATCGACGTCTGCTCTTCTCTCGGTGCGACTCTCAATAAACCCTCAACTGAAAACAAAAGTGCTGATTCTGGCCGCTTCCCTCGCTTACGGCCATACCGTTCCGACTGCGCCCGATCTCGTCTGATCTCGGAAGCTAAGCGGGGCCGGGCTTGGTTAGTACTTGGTTGGGAGACTGCCTGGGAATACCAAGTGCCGTAAGCTTTTTCTTAGTTTCACCTTATCCAGAGGGCCCTGCGTCTTGCCACGAATGTAAAGATGTCACTACCCTTTCATTTCACAAATTACCTTTATTTGTAGAACGACAGCAGTCCCCGCCCACTTTTGCAGAAAGTACTCGTAGCAATCGTATACAACTCACCACTTTCTTCCTCATTTTAATAACGACTTTCTCAAAGACATCTTGACATCAATGCCGCATCGACGTCTGCTCTTCTCTCGGTGCGACTCTCAATAAACCCTCAACTGAAAACAAAAGTGCTGATTCTGGCCGCTTCCCTCGCTTACGGCCATACCGTTCCGACTGCGCCCGATCTCGTCTGATCTCGGAAGCTAAGCGGGGCCGGGCTTGGTTAGTACTTGGTTGGGAGACTGCCTGGGAATACCAAGTGCCGTAAGCTTTTTCTTAGTTTCACCTTATCCAGAGGGCCCTGCGTCTTGCCACGAATGTAAAGATGTCACTACCCTTTCATTTCACAAATTACCTTTATTTGTAGAACGACAGCAGTCCCCGCCCACTTTTGCAGAAAGTACTCGTAGCAATCGTATACAACTCACCGCTTTCTTCCTCATTTTAATAACGACTTTCTCAAAGACATCTTGACATCAATGCCGCATCGACGTCTGCTCTTCTCTCGGTGCGACTCTCAATAAACCCTCAACTGAAAACAAAAGTGCTGATTCTGGCCGCTTCCCTCGCTTACGGCCATACCGTTCCGACTGCGCCCGATCTCGTCTGATCTCGGAAGCTAAGCGGGGCCGGGCTTGGTTAGTACTTGGTTGGGAGACTGCCTGGGAATACCAAGTGCCGTAAGCTTTTTCTTAGTTTCACCTTATCCAGAGGGCCCTGCGTCTTGCCACGAATGTAAAGATGTCACTACCCTTTCATTTCACAAATTTCCTTTATTTGTACAAAGACGGCAGTCCCCGCCCACTTTTGCAGAAAGTACTCGTAGCAATCATATACAACTCACCGATTTCTTCCTCATTTTAATAACGACTTTCTCAAAGACATCTTGACATCAATGCCGCATCGACGTCTGCTCTTCTCTCGGTGCGACTCTCAATAAACCCTCAACTGAAAACAAAAGTGCTGATTCTGGCCGCTTCCCTCGCTTACGGCCATACCGTTCCGACTGCGCCCGATCTCGTCTGATCTCGGAAGCTAAGCGGGGCCGGGCTTGGTTAGTACTTGGTTGGGAGACTGCCTGGGAATACCAAGTGCCGTAAGCTTTTTCTTAGTTTCACCTTATCCAGAGGGCCCTGCGTCTTGCCACGAATGTAAAGATGTCACTACCCTTTCATTTCACAAATTACCTTTATTTGTAGAACGACAGCAGTCCCCGCCCACTTTTGCAGAAAGTACTCGTAGCAATCGTATACAACTCACCACTTTCTTCCTCATTTTAATAACGACTTTCTCAAAGACATCTTGACATCAATGCCGCATCGACGTCTGCTCTTCTCTCGGTGCGACTCTCAATAAACCCTCAACTGAAAACAAAAGTGCTGATTCTGGCCGCTTCCCTCGCTTACGGCCATACCGTTCCGACTGCGCCCGATCTCGTCTGATCTCGGAAGCTAAGCGGGGCCGGGCTTGGTTAGTACTTGGTTGGGAGACTGCCTGGGAATACCAAGTGCCGTAAGCTTTTTCTTAGTTTCACCTTATCCAGAGGGCCCTGCGTCTTGCCACGAATGTAAAGATGTCACTACCCTTTCATTTCACAAATTACCTTTATTTGTAGAACGACAGCAGTCCCCGCCCACTTTTGCAGAAAGTACTCGTAGCAATCGTATACAACTCACCGCTTTCTTCCTCATTTTAATAACGACTTTCTCAAAGACATCTTGACATCAATGCCGCATCGACGTCTGCTCTTCTCTCGGTGCGACTCTCAATAAACCCTCAACTGAAAACAAAAGTGCTGATTCTGGCCGCTTCCCTCGCTTACGGCCATACCGTTCCGACTGCGCCCGATCTCGTCTGATCTCGGAAGCTAAGCGGGGCCGGGCTTGGTTAGTACTTGGTTGGGAGACTGCCTGGGAATACCAAGTGCCGTAAGCTTTTTCTTAGTTTCACCTTATCCAGAGGGCCCTGCGTCTTGCCACCAATGTAAAGATGTCACTACCCTTTCATTTCACAAATTACCTTTATTTGTACAAAGACGGCAGTCCCCGCCCACTTTTGCAGAAAGTACTCGTAGCAATCGTATACAACTCACCGCTTTCTTCCTCATTTTAATAACGACTTTCTCAAAGACATCTTGACATCAATGCCGCATCGACGTCTGCTCTTCTCTCGGTGCGACTCTCAATAAACCCTCAACTGAAAACAAAAGTGCTGATTCTGGCCGCTTCCCTCGCTTACGGCCATACCGTTCCGACTGCGCCCGATCTCGTCTGATCTCGGAAGCTAAGCGGGGCCGGGCTTGGTTAGTACTTGGTTGGGAGACTGCCTGGGAATACCAAGTGCCGTAAGCTTTTTCTTAGTTTCACCTTATCCAGAGGGCCCTGCGTCTTGCCACGAATGTAAAGATGTCACTACCCTTTCATTTCACAAATTACCTTTATTTGTAGAACGACAGCAGTCCCCGCCCACTTTTGCAGAAAGTACTCGTAGCAATCGTATACAACTCACCACTTTCTTCCTCATTTTAATAACGACTTTCTCAAAGACATCTTGACATCAATGCCGCATCGACGTCTGCTCTTCTCTCGGTGCGACTCTCAATAAACCCTCAACTGAAAACAAAAGGGCTGATTCTGGCCGCTTCCCTCGCTTACGGCCATACCGTTCTGACTGCGCCCGATCTCGTCTGATCTCGGAAGCTAAGCGGGGCCGGGCTTGGTTAGTACTTGGTTGGGAGACTGCCTGGGAATACCAAGTGCCGTAAGCTTTTTCTTAATTTCACCTTATCCAGAGGGCCCTGCGTCTTGCCACGAATGTAAAGATGTCACTACCCTTTCATTTCACAAATTACCTTTATTTGTACAAAGACGGCAGTCCCCGCCCACTTTTGCAGAAAGTACTCGTAGCAATCGTATACAACTCACCGATTTCTTCCTCATTTTAATAACGACTTTCTCAAAGACATCTTGACATCAATGCCGCATCGACGTCTGCTCTTCTCTCGGTGCGACTCTCAAGAAACCCTCAACTGAAAACAAAAGTGCTGATTCTGGCCGCTTCCCTCGCTTACGGCCATACCGTTCCGACTGCGCCTGATCTCGGAAGCTAAGCGGGGCCGGGCTTGGTTAGTACTTGGTTGGGAGACTGCCTGGGAATACCAAGTGCCGTAAGCTTTTTCTTAGTTTCACCTTATCCAGAGGGCCCTGCGTCTTGCCACGAATGTAAAGATGTCACTACCCTTTCATTTCACAAATTACCTTTATTTGTAGAACGACAGCAGTCCCCGCCCACTTTTGCAGAAAGTACTCGTAGCAATCGTATACAACTCACCACTTTCTTCCTCATTTTAATAACGACTTTCTCAAAGACATCTTGACATCAATGCCGCATCGACGTCTGCTCTTCTCTCGGTGCGACTCTCAATAAACCCTCAACTGAAAACAAAAGTGCTGATTCTGGCCGCTTCCCTCGCTTACGGCCATACCGTTCCGACTGCGCCCGATCTCGTCTGATCTCGGAAGCTAAGCGGGGCCGGGCTTGGTTAGTACTTGGTTGGGAGACTGCCTGGGAATACCAAGTGCCGTAAGCTTTTTCTTAGTTTCACCTTATCCAGAGGGCCCTGCGTCTTGCCACGAATGTAAAGATGTCACTACCCTTTCATTTCACAAATTACCTTTATTTGTAGAACGACAGCAGTCCCCGCCCACTTTTGCAGAAAGTACTCGTAGCAATCGTATACAACTCACCGCTTTCTTCCTCATTTTAATAACGACTTTCTCAAAGACATCTTGACATCAATGCCGCATCGACGTCTGCTCTTCTCTCGGTGCGACTCTCAATAAACCCTCAACTGAAAACAAAAGTGCTGATTCTGGCCGCTTCCCTCGCTTACGGCCATACCGTTCCGACTGCGCCCGATCTCGTCTGATCTCGGAAGCTAAGCGGGGCCGGGCTTGGTTAGTACTTGGTTGGGAGACTGCCTGGGAATACCAAGTGCCGTAAGCTTTTTCTTAGTTTCACCTTATCCAGAGGGCCCTGCGTCTTGCCACGAATGTAAAGATGTCACTACCCTTTCATTTCACAAATTACCTTTATTTGTAGAACGACAGCAGTCCCCGCCCACTTTTGCAGAAAGTACTCGTAGCAATCGTATACAACTCACCACTTTCTTCCTCATTTTAATAACGACTTTCTCAAAGACATCTTGACATCAATGCCGCATCGACGTCTGCTCTTCTCTCGGTGCGACTCTCAATAAACCCTCAACTGAAAACAAAAGGGCTGATTCTGGCCGCTTCCCTCGCTTACGGCCATACCGTTCTGACTGCGCCCGATCTCGTCTGATCTCGGAAGCTAAGCGGGGCCGGGCTTGGTTAGTACTTGGTTGGGAGACTGCCTGGGAATACCAAGTGCCGTAAGCTTTTTCTTAATTTCACCTTATCCAGAGGGCCCTGCGTCTTGCCACGAATGTAAAGATGTCACTACCCTTTCATTTCACAAATTACCTTTATTTGTACAAAGACGGCAGTCCCCGCCCACTTTTGCAGAAAGTACTCGTAGCAATCGTATACAACTCACCGATTTCTTCCTCATTTTAATAACGACTTTCTCAAAGACATCTTGACATCAATGCCGCATCGACGTCTGCTCTTCTCTCGGTGCGACTCTCAAGAAACCCTCAACTGAAAACAAAAGTGCTGATTCTGGCCGCTTCCCTCGCTTACGGCCATACCGTTCCGACTGCGCCTGATCTCGGAAGCTAAGCGGGGCCGGGCTTGGTTAGTACTTGGTTGGGAGACTGCCTGGGAATACCAAGTGCCGTAAGCTTTTTCTTAGTTTCACCTTATCCAGAGGGCCCTGCGTCTTGCCACGAATGTAAAGATGTCACTACCCTTTCATTTCACAAATTACCTTTATTTGTACAAAGACGGCAGTCCCCGCCCACTTTTGCAGAAAGTACTCGTAGCAATCGTATACAACTCACCGATTTCTTCCTCATTTTAATAACGACTTTCTCAAAGACATCTTGACATCAATGCCGCATCGACGTCTGCTCTTCTCTCGGTGCGACTCTCAATAAACCCTCAACTGAAAACAAAAGTGCTGATTCTGGCCGCTTCCCTCGCTTACGGCCATACCGTTCCGACTGCGCCCGATCTCGTCTGATCTCGGAAGCTAAGCGGGGCCGGGCTTGGTTAGTACTTGGTTGGGAGACTGCCTGGGAATACCAAGTGCCGTAAGCTTTTTCTTAGTTTCACCTTATCCAGAGGGCCCTGCGTCTTGCCACGAATGTAAAGATGTCACTACCCTTTCATTTCACAAATTACCTTTATTTGTACAAAGACGGCAGTCCCCGCCCACTTTTGCAGAAAGTACTCGTAGCAATCATATACAACTCACCGATTTCTTCCTCATTTTAATAACGACTTTCTCAAAGACATCTTGACATCAATGCCGCATCGACGTCTGCTCTTCTCTCGGTGCGACTCTCAATAAACCCTCAACTGAAAACAAAAGTGCTGATTCTGGCCGCTTCCCTCGCTTACGGCCATACCGTTCCGACTGCGCCCGATCTCGTCTGATCTCGGAAGCTAAGCGGGGCCGGGCTTGGTTAGTACTTGGTTGGGAGACTGCCTGGGAATACCAAGTGCCGTAAGCTTTTTCTTAGTTTCACCTTTTCCAGAGGGCCCTGCGTCTTGCCACGAATGTAAAGATGTCACTACCCTTTCATTTCACAAATTTCCTTTATTTGTACAAAGACGGCAGTCCCCGCCCACTTTTGCAGAAAGTACTCGTAGCAATCATATACAACTCACCGATTTCTTCCTCATTTTAATAACGACTTTCTCAAAGACATCTTGACATCAATGCCGCATCGACGTCTGCTCTTCTCTCGGTGCGACTCTCAATAAACCCTCAACTGAAAACAAAAGTGCTGATTCTGGCCGCTTCCCTCGCTTACGGCCATACCGTTCCGACTGCGCCCGATCTCGTCTGATCTCGGAAGCTAAGCGGGGCCGGGCTTGGTTAGTACTTGGTTGGGAGACTGCCTGGGAATACCAAGTGCCGTAAGCTTTTTCTTAGTTTCACCTTATCCAGAGGGCCCTGCGTCTTGCCACGAATGTAAAGATGTCACTACCCTTTCATTTCACAAATTACCTTTATTTGTAGAACGACAGCAGTCCCCGCCCACTTTTGCAGAAAGTACTCGTAGCAATCGTATACAACTCACCACTTTCTTCCTCATTTTAATAACGACTTTCTCAAAGACATCTTGACATCAATGCCGCATCGACGTCTGCTCTTCTCTCGGTGCGACTCTCAATAAACCCTCAACTGAAAACAAAAGTGCTGATTCTGGCCGCTTCCCTCGCTTACGGCCATACCGTTCCGACTGCGCCCGATCTCGTCTGATCTCGGAAGCTAAGCGGGGCCGGGCTTGGTTAGTACTTGGTTGGGAGACTGCCTGGGAATACCAAGTGCCGTAAGCTTTTTCTTAGTTTCACCTTATCCAGAGGGCCCTGCGTCTTGCCACGAATGTAAAGATGTCACTACCCTTTCATTTCACAAATTACCTTTATTTGTAGAACGACAGCAGTCCCCGCCCACTTTTGCAGAAAGTACTCGTAGCAATCGTATACAACTCACCACTTTCTTCCTCATTTTAATAACGACTTTCTCAAAGACATCTTGACATCAATGCCGCATCGACGTCTGCTCTTCTCTCGGTGCGACTCTCAATAAACCCTCAACTGAAAGCAAAAGTGCTGATTCTGGCCGCTTCCCTCGCTTACGGCCATACCGTTCCGACTGCGCCCGATCTCGTCTGATCTCGGAAGCTAAGCGGGGCCGGGCTTGGTTAGTACTTGGTTGGGAGACTGCCTGGGAATACCAAGTGCCGTAAGCTTTTTCTTAGTTTCACCTTATCCAGAGGGCCCTGCGTCTTGCCACGAATGTAAAGATGTCACTACCCTTTCATTTCACAAATTACCTTTATTTGTACAAAGACGGCAGTCCCCGCCCACTTTTGCAGAAAGTACTCGTAGCAATCGTATACAACTCACCGATTTCTTCCTCATTTTAATAACGACTTTCTCAAAGACATCTTGACATCAATGCCGCATCGACGTCTGCTCTTCTCTCGGTGCGACTCTCAATAAACCCTCAACTGAAAACAAAAGTGCTGATTCTGGCCGCTTCCCTTGCTTACGGCCATACCGTTCCGACTGCGCCCGATCTCGTCTGATCTCGGAAGCTAAGCGGGGCCAGGCTTGGTTAGTACTTGGTTGGGAGACTGCCTGGGAATACCAAGTGCCGTAAGCTTTTTCTTAGTTTCACCTTATCCAGAGGGCCCTGCGTCTTGCCACGAATGTAAAGATGTCACTACCCTTTCATTTCACAAATTACCTTTATTTGTAGAACGACAGCAGTCCCCGCCCACTTTTGCAGAAAGTACTCGTAGCAATCGTATACAACTCACCGCTTTCTTCCTCATTTTAATAACGACTTTCTCAAAGACATCTTGACATCAATGCCGCATCGACGTCTGCTCTTCTCTCGGTGCGACTCTCAAGAAACCCTCAACTGAAAACAAAAGTGCTGATTCTGGCCGCTTCCCTCGCTTACGGCCATACCGTTCCGACTGCACCCGATCTCGTCTGATCTCGGAAGCTAAGCGGGGCCGGGCTTGGTTAGTACTTGGTTGGGAGACTGCCTGGGAATACCAAGTGCCGTAAGCTTTTTCTTAGTTTCACCTTATCCAGAGGGCCCTGCGTCTTGCCACGAATGTAAAGATGTCACTACCCTTTCATTTCACAAATTACCTTTATTTGTACAAAGACGGCAGTCCCCGCCCACTTTTGCAGAAAGTACTCGTAGCAATCGTATACAACTCACCGATTTCTTCCTCATTTTAATAACGACTTTCTCAAAGACATCTTGACATCAATGCCGCATCAACGTCTGCTCTTCTCTCGGTGCGACTCTCAATAAACCCTCAACTGAAAACAAAAGTGCTGATTCTGGCCGCTTCCCTCGCTTACGGCCATACCGTTCCGACTGCGCCCGATCTCGTCTGATCTCGGAAGCTAAGCAGGGCCGGGCTTGGTTAGTACTTGGTTGGGAGACTGCCTGGGAATACCAAGTGCCGTAAGCTTTTTCTTAGTTTCACCTTATCCAGAGGGCCCTGCGTCTTGCCACGAATGTAAAGATGTCACTACCCTTTCATTTCACAAATTACCTTTATTTGTAGAACGACAGCAGTCCCCGCCCACTTTTGCAGAAAGTACTCGTAGCAATCGTATACAACTCACCGCTTTCTTCCTCATTTTAATAACGACTTTCTCAAAGACATCTTGACATCAATGCCGCATCGACGTCTGCTCTTCTCTCGGTGCGACTCTCAATTAACCCTGAACTGAAAACAAAAGGGCTGATTCTGGCCGCTTCCCTCGCTTACGGCCATACCGTTCCGACTGCGCCCGATCTCGTCTGATCTCGGAAGCTAAGCGGGGCCGGGCTTGGTTAGTACTTGGTTGGGAGACTGCCTGGGAATACCAAGTGCCGTAAGCTTTTTCTTAGTTTCACCTTATCCAGAGGGCCCTGCGTCTTGCCACGAATGTAAAGATGTCACTACCCTTTCATTTCACAAATTACCTTTATTTGTAGAACGACAGCAGTCCCCGCCCACTTTTGCAGAAAGTACTCGTAGCAATCGTATACAACTCACCGCTTTCTTCCTCATTTTAATAACGACTTTCTCAAAGACATCTTGACATCAATGCCGCATCGACGTCTGCTCTTCTCTCGGTGCGACTCTCAATAAACCCTCAACTGAAAACAAAAGGGCTGATTCTGGCCGCTTCCCTCGCTTACGGCCATACCGTTCCGACTGCGCCCGATCTCGTCTGATCTCGGAAGCTAAGCGGGGCCGGGCTTGGTTAGTACTTGGTTGGGAGACTGCCTGGGAATACCAAGTGCCGTAAGCTTTTTCTTAGTTTCACCTTATCCAGAGGGCCCTGCGTCTTGCCACGAATGTAAAGATGTCACTACCCTTTCATTTCACAAATTACCTTTATTTGTACAAAGACGGCAGTCCCCGCCCACTTTTGCAGAAAGTACTCGTAGCAATCGTATACAACTCACCGCTTTCTTCCTCATTTTAATAACGACTTTCTCAAAGACATCTTGACATCAATGCCGCATCGACGTCTGCTCTTCTCTCGGTGCGACTCTCAATAAACCCTCAACTGAAAACAAAAGTGCTGATTCTGGCCGCTTCCCTCGCTTACGGCCATACCGTTCCGACTGCGCCCGATCTCGTCTGATCTCGGAAGCTAAGCGGGGCCGGGCTTGGTTAGTACTTGGTTGGGAGACTGCCTGGGAATACCAAGTGCCGTAAGCTTTTTCTTAGTTTCACCTTATCCAGAGGGCCCTGCGTCTTGCCACGAATGTAAAGATGTCACTACCCTTTCATTTCACAAATTACCTTTATTTGTAGAACGACAGCAGTCCCCGCCCACTTTTGCAGAAAGTACTCGTAGCAATCGTATACAACTCACCACTTTCTTCCTCATTTTAATAACGACTTTCTCAAAGACATCTTGACATCAATGCCGCATCGACGTCTGCTCTTCTCTCGGTGCGACTCTCAATAAACCCTCAACTGAAAACAAAAGTGCTGATTCTGGCCGCTTCCCTCGCTTACGGCCATAACGTTCTGACTGCGCCCGATCTCGTCTGATCTCGGAAGCTAAGCGGGGCCGGGCTTGGTTAGTACTTGGTTGGGAGACTGCCTGGGAATACCAAGTGCCGTAAGCTTTTTCTTAGTTTCACCTTATCCAGAGGGCCCTGCGTCTTGCCACGAATGTAAAGATGTCACTACCCTTTCATTTCACAAATTACCTTTATTTGTACAAAGACGGCAGTCCCCGCCCACTTTTGCAGAAAGTACTCGTAGCAATCATATACAACTCACCGATTTCTTCCTCATTTTAATAACGACTTTCTCAAAGACATCTTGACATCAATGCCGCATCGACGTCTGCTCTTCTCTCGGTGCGACTCTCAATAAACCCTCAACTGAAAACAAAAGTGCTGATTCTGGCCGCTTCCCTCGCTTACGGCCATACCGTTCCGACTGCGCCCGATCTCGTCTGATCTCGGAAGCTAAGCGGGGCCGGGCTTGGTTAGTACTTGGTTGGGAGACTGCCTGGGAATACCAAGTGCCGTAAGCTTTTTCTTAGTTTCACCTTATCCAGAGGGCCCTGCGTCTTGCCACGAATGTAAAGATGTCACTACCCTTTCATTTCACAAATTACCTTTATTTGTACAAAGACGGCAGTCCCCGCCCACTTTTGCAGAAAGTACTCGTAGCAATCGTATACAACTCACCGCTTTCTTCCTCATTTTAATAACGACTTTCTCAAAGACATCTTGACATCAATGCCGCATCGACGTCTGCTCTTCTCTCGGTGCGACTCTCAATAAACCCTCAACTGAAAACAAAAGTGCTGATTCTGGCCGCTTCCCTCGCTTACGGCCATACCGTTCCGACTGCGCCCGATCTCGTCTGATCTCGGAAGCTAAGCGGGGCCGGGCTTGGTTAGTACTTGGTTGGGAGACTGCCTGGGAATACCAAGTGCCGTAAGCTTTTTCTTAGTTTCACCTTATCCAGAGGGCCCTGCGTCTTGCCACGAATGTAAAGATGTCACTACCCTTTCATTTCACAAATTACCTTTATTTGTAGAACGACAGCAGTCCCCGCCCACTTTTGCAGAAAGTACTCGTAGCAATCGTATACAACTCACCGCTTTCTTCCTCATTTTAATGACTTTCTCAAAGACATCTTGACATCAATGCCGCATCGACGTCTGCTCATCTCTCGGTGCGACTCAATAAACCCTCAACTGAAAACAAAAGGGCTGATTCTGGCCGCTTCCCTCGCTTACGGCCATACCGTTCTGACTGCGCCCGATCTCGTCTGATCTCGGAAGCTAAGCGGGGCCGGGCTTGGTTAGTACTTGGTTGGGAGACTGCCTGGGAATACCAAGTGCCGTAAGCTTTTTCTTAATTTCACCTTATCCAGAGGGCCCTGCGTCTTGCCACGAATGTAAAGATGTCACTACCCTTTCATTTCACAAATTACCTTTATTTGTACAAAGACGGCAGTCCCCGCCCACTTTTGCAGAAAGTACTCGTAGCAATCGTATACAACTCACCGATTTCTTCCTCATTTTAATAACGACTTTCTCAAAGACATCTTGACATCAATGCCGCATCGACGTCTGCTCTTCTCTCGGTGCGACTCTCAAGAAACCCTCAACTGAAAACAAAAGTGCTGATTCTGGCCGCTTCCCTCGCTTACGGCCATACCATTTCCGACTGCGCCCGATCTCGTCTGATCTCGGAAGCTAAGCGGGGCCGGGCTTGGTTAGTACTTGGTTGGGAGACTGCCTGGGAATACCAAGTGCCGTAAGCTTTTTCTTAGTTTCACCTTATCCAGAGGGCCCTGCGTCTTGCCACGAATGTAAAGATGTCACTACCCTTTCATTTCACAAATTACCTTTATTTGTACAAAGACGGCAGTCCCCGCCCACTTTTGCAGAAAGTACTCGTAGCAATCGTATACAACTCACCGATTTCTTCCTCATTTTAATAACGACTTTCTCAAAGACATCTTGACATCAATGCCGCATCGACGTCTGCTCTTCTCTCGGTGCGACTCTCAAGAAACCCTCAACTGAAAACAAAAGTGCTGATTCTGGCCGCTTCCCTCGCTTACAGCCATACCATTTCCGACTGCGCCCGATCTCGTCTGATCTCGGAAGCTAAGCGGGGCCGGGCTTGGTTAGTACTTGGTTGGGAGACTGCCTGGGAATACCAAGTGCCGTAAGCTTTTTCTTAGTTTCACCTTATCCAGAGGGCCCTGCGTCTTGCCACGAATGTAAAGATGTCACTACCCTTTCATTTCACAAATTACCTTTATTTGTAGAACGACAGCAGTCCCCGCCCACTTTTGCAGAAAGTACTCGTAGCAATCGTATACAACTCACCACTTTCTTCCTCATTTTAATAACGACTTTCTCAAAGACATCTTGACATCAATGCCGCATCGACGTCTGCTCTTCTCTCGGTGCGACTCTCAATAAACCCTCAACTGAAAACAAAAGGGCTGATTCTGGACGCTTCCCTCGCTTACGGCCATACCGTTCTGACTGCGCCTGATCTCGTCTGATCTCGGAAGCTAAGCGGGGCCGGGCTTGGTTAGTACTTGGTTGGGAGACTGCCTGGGAATACCAAGTGCCGTAAGCTTTTTCTTAATTTCACCTTATCCAGAGGGCCCTGCGTCTTGCCACGAATGTAAAGATGTCACTACCCTTTCATTTCACAAATTACCTTTATTTGTACAAAGACGGCAGTCCCCGCCCACTTTTGCAGAAAGTACTCGTAGCAATCGTATACAACTCACCGATTTCTTCCTCATTTTAATAACGACTTTCTCAAAGACATCTTGACATCAATGCCGCATCGACGTCTGCTCTTCTCTCGGTGCGACTCTCAAGAAACCCTCAACTGAAAACAAAAGTGCTGATTCTGGCCGCTTCCCTCGCTTACGGCCATACCATTTCCGACTGCGCCCGATCTCGTCTGATCTCGGAAGCTAAGCGGGGCCGGGCTTGGTTAGTACTTGGTTGGGAGACTGCCTGGGAATACCAAGTGCCGTAAGCTTTTTCTTAGTTTCACCTTATCCAGAGGGCCCTGCGTCTTGCCACGAATGTAAAGATGTCACTACCCTTTCATTTCACAAATTACCTTTATTTGTACAAAGACGGCAGTCCCCGCCCACTTTTGCAGAAAGTACTCGTAGCAATCGTATACAACTCACCGATTTCTTCCTCATTTTAATAACGACTTTCTCAAAGACATCTTGACATCAATGCCGCATCGACGTCTGCTCTTCTCTCGGTGCGACTCTCAATAAACCCTCAACTGAAAACAAAAGTGCTGATTCTGGCCGCTTCCCTCGCTTACGGCCATACCGTTCCGACTGCGCCCGATCTCGTCTGATCTCGGAAGCTAAGCGGGACCGGGCTTGGTTAGTACTTGGTTGGGAGACTGCCTGGGAATACCAAGTGCCCTAAGCTTTTTCTTAGTTTCACCTTATCCAGAGGGCCCTGCGTCTTGCCACGAATGTAAAGATGTCACTACCCTTTCATTTCACAAATTACCTTTATTTGTACAAAGACGGCAGTCCCCGCCCACTTTTGCAGAAAGTACTCGTAGCAATCGTATACAACTCACCGATTTCTTCCTCATTTTAATAACGACTTTCTCAAAGACATCTTGACATCAATGCCGCATCGACGTCTGCTCTTCTCTCGGTGCGACTCTCAATAAACCCTCAACTGAAAACAAAAGTGCTGATTCTGGCCGCTTCCCTCGCTTACGGCCATACCGTTCCGACTGCGCCCGATCTCGTCTGATCTCGGAAGCTAAGCGGGGCTGGGCTTGGTTAGTACTTGGTTGGGAGACTGCCTGGGAATACCAAGTGCCGTAAGCTATTTCTTAGTTTCACCTTATCCAGAGGGCCCTGCGTCTTGCCACGAATGTAAACATGTCACTACCCTTTCATTTCACAAATTACCTTTATTTGTACAAAGACGGCAGTCCCCGCCCACTTTTGCAGAAAGTACTCGTAGCAATCGTATACAACTCACCGATTTCTTCCTCATTTTAATAACGACTTTCTCAAAGACATCTTGACATCAATGCCGCATCGACGTCTGCTCTTCTCTCGGTGCGACTCTCAATAAACCCTCAACTGAAAACAAAAGTGCTGATTCTGGCTGCTTCCCTCGCTTACGGCCATACCGTTCCGACTGCGCCCGATCTCGTCTGATCTCGGAAGCTAAGCGGGGCCGGGCTTGGTTAGTACTTGGTTGGCAGACTGCCTGGGAATACCAAGTGCCGTAAGCTTTTTCTTAGTTTCACCTTATCCAGAGGGCCCTGCGTCTTGCCACGAATGTAAAGATGTCACTACCCTTTCATTTCACAAATTACCTTTATTTGTAGAACGACAGCAGTCCCCGCCCACTTTTGCAGAAAGTACTCGTAGCAATCGTATACAACTCACCGATTTCTTCCTCATTTTAATAACGACTTTCTCAAAGACATCTTGACATCAATGCCGCATCGACGTCTGCTCTTCTCTCGGTGCGACGCTCAATAAACCCTCAACTGAAAACAAAAGTGCTGATTCTGGCCGCTTCCCTTGCTTACGGCCATACCGTTTCGACTGCGCCCGATCTCGTCTGATCTCGGAAGCTAAGCGGGGCCGGGCTTGGTTAGTACTTGGTTGGGAGACTGCCTGGGAATACCAAGTGCCGTAAGCTTTTTCTTAGTTTCACCTTATCCAGAGGGCCCTGCGTCTTGCCACGAATGTAAAGATGTCACTACCCTTTCATTTCACAAATTACCTTTATTTGTAGAACGACAGCAGTCCCCGCCCACTTTTGCAGAAAGTACTCGTAGCAATCGTATACAACTCACCGATTTCTTCCTCATTTTAATAACGACTTTCTCAAAGACATCTTAACATCAATGCCGCATCGACGTCTGCTCTTCTCTCGGTGCGACTCTCAATAAACCCTCAACTGAAAACAAAAGTGCTGATTCTGGCCGCTTCCCTCGCTTACGGCCATACCGTTCCGACTGCGCCCGATCTCGTCTGATCTCGGAAGCTAAGCGGGGCCGGGCTTGGTTAGTACTTGGTTGGGAGACTGCCTGGGAATACCAAGTGCCGTAAGCTTTTTCTTAGTTTCACCTTATCCAGAGGGCCCTGCGTCTTGCCACGAATGTAAAGATATCACTACCCTTTCATCTCACAAATTACCTTTATTTGTACAAAGACGGCAGTCCCCGCCCACTTTTGCAGAAAGTACTCGTAGCAATCGTATACAACTCACCGCTTTCTTCCTCATTTTAATAACGACTTTCTCAAAGACATCTTGACATCAATGCCGCATCGACGTCTGCTCTTCTCTCGGTGCGACTCTCAATAAACCCTCAACTGAAAACAAATGTGCTGATTCTGGCCGCTTCCCTCGCTTACGGCCATACCGTTCCGACTGCGCCCGATCTCGTCTGATCTCGGAAGCTAAGCGGGGCCGGGCTTGGTTAGTACTTGGTTGGGAGACTGCCTGGGAATACCAAGTGCCGTAAGCTTTTTCTTAGTTTCACCTTATCCAGAGGGCCCTGCGTCTTGCCACGAATGTAAAGATATCACTACCCTTTCATCTCACAAATTACCTTTATTTGTACAAAGACGGCAGTCCCCGCCCACTTTTGCAGAAAGTACTCGTAGCAATCGTATACAACTCACCGCTTTCTTCCTCATTTTAATAACGACTTTCTCAAAGACATCTTGACATCAATGCCGCATCGACGTCTGCTCTTCTCTCGGTGCGACTCTCAATAAACCCTCAACTGAAAACAAAAGTGCTGATTCTGGCCGCTTCCCTCGCTTACGGCCATACCGTTCCGACTGCGCCCGATCTCGTCTGATCTCGGAAGCTAAGCGGGGCCGGGCTTGGTTAGTACTTGGTTGGGAGACTGCCTGGGAATACCAAGTGCCGTAAGCTTTTTCTTAGTTTCACCTTATCCAGAGGGCCCTGCGTCTTGCCACGAATGTAAAGATGTCACTACCCTTTCATTTCACAAATTACCTTTATTTGTACAAAGACGGCAGTCCCCGCCCACTTTTGCAGAAAGTACTCGTAGCAATCGTATACAACTCACCGCTTTCTTCCTCATTTTAATAACGACTTTCTCAAAGACATCTTGACATCAATGCCGCATCGACGTCTGCTCTTCTCTCGGTGCGACTCTCAATAAACCCTCAACTGAAAACAAAAGTGCTGATTCTGGCCGCTTCCCTCGCTTACGGCCATACCGTTCCGACTGCGCCCGATCTCGTCTGATCTCGGAAGCTAAGCGGGGCCGGGCTTGGTTAGTACTTGGTTGGGAGACTGCCTGGGAATACCAAGTGCCGTAAGCTTTTTCTTAGTTTCACCTTATCCAGAGGGCCCTGCGTCTTGCCACGAATGTAAAGATGTCACTACCCTTTCATTTCACAAATTACCTTTATTTGTAGAACGACGGCAGTCCCCGCCCACTTTTGCAGAAAGTACTCGTAGCAATCGTATACAACTCACCGCTTTCTTCCTCATTTTAATAACGACTTTCTCAAAGACATCTTGACATCAATGCCGCATCGACGTCTGCTCTTCTCTCGGTGCGACTCTCATTAAACCCTCAACTGAAAACAAAAGTGCTGATTCTGGCCGCTTCCCTCGCTTACGGCCATACCGTTCCGACTGCGCCCGATCTCGTCTGATCTCGGAAGCTAAGCGGGGCCGGGCTTGGTTAGTACTTGGTTGGGAGACTGCCTGGGAATACCAAGTGCCGTAAGCTTTTTCTTAGTTTCTCCTTATCCAGAGGGCCCTGCGTCTTGCCACGAATGTAAAGATGTCACTACCCTTTCATTTCACAAATTACCTTTATTTGTACAAAGACGGCAGTCCCCGCCCACTTTTGCAGAAAGTACTCGTAGCAATCGTATACAACTCACCGATTTCTTCCTCATTTTAATAACGACTTTCTCAAAGACATCTTGACATCAATGCCGCATCGACGTCTGCTCTTCTCTCGGTGCGACTCTCAATAAACCCTCAACTGAAAACAAAAGTGCTGATTCTGGCCGCTTCCCTCGCTTACGGCCATACCGTTCCGACTGCGCCCGATCTCGTCTGATCTCGGAAGCTAAGCGGGGCCGGGCTTGGTTAGTACTTGGTTGGGAGACTGCCTGGGAATACCAAGTGCCGTAAGCTTTTTCTTAGTTTCACCTTATCCAGAGGGCCCTGCGTCTTGCCACGAATGTAAAGATGTCACTACCCTTTCATTTCACAAATTACCTTTATTTGTAGAACGACAGCAGTCCCCGCCCACTTTTGCAGAAAGTACTCGTAGCAATCGTATACAACTCACCGATTTCTTCCTCATTTTAATAACGACTTTCTCAAAGACATCTTGACATCAATGCCGCATCGACGTCTGCTCTTCTCTCGGTGCGACTCTCAATAAACCCTCAACTGAAAACAAAAGTGCTGATTCTGGCCGCTTCCCTCGCTTACGGCCATACCGTTCCGACTGCGCCCGATCTCATCTTATCTCGGAAGCTAAGCGGGGCCGGGCTTGGTTAGTACTTGGTTGGGAGACTGCCTGGGAATACCAAGTGCCGTAAGCTTTTTCTTAGTTTCACCTTATCCAGAGGGCCCTGCGTCTTGCCACGAATGTAAAGATGTCACTACCCTTTCATTTCACAAATTACCTTTATTTGTACAAAGACGGCAGTCCCCGCCCACTTTTGCAGAAAGTACTCGTAGCAATCGTATACAACTCACCGATTTCTTCCTCATTTTAATAACGACTTTCTCAAAGACATCTTGACATCAATGCCGCATCGACGTCTGCTCTTCTCTCGGTGCGACTCTCAATAAACCCTCAACTGAAAACAAAAGTGCTGATTCTGGCCGCTTCCCTCGCTTACGGCCATACCGTTCCGACTGCGCCCGATCTCGTCTGATCTCGGAAGCTAAGCGGGGCCGGGCTTGGTTAGTACTTGGTTGGGAGACTGCCTGGGAATACCAAGTGCCGTAAGCTTTTTCTTAGTTTCACCTTATCCAGAGGGCCCTGCGTCTTGCCACGAATGTAAAGATGTCACTACCCTTTCATTTCACAAATTACCTTTATTTGTACAAAGACGGCAGTCCCCGCCCACTTTTGCAGAAAGTACTCGTAGCAATCGTATACAACTCACCGATTTCTTCCTCATTTTAATAACGACTTTCTCAAAGACATCTTGACATCAATGCCGCATCGACGTCTGCTCTTCTCTCGGTGCGACTCTCAATAAACCCTCAACTGAAAACAAAAGTGCTGATTCTGGCCGCTTCCCTCGCTTACGGCCATACCGTTCCGACTGCGCCCGATCTCGTCTGATCTCGGAAGCTAAGCGGGGCCGGGCTTGGTTAGTACTTGGTTGGGAGACTGCCTGGGAATACCAAGTGCCGTAAGCTTTTTCTTAGTTTCACCTTATCCAGAGGGCCCTGCGTCTTGCCACGAATGTAAAGATGTCACTACCCTTTCATTTCACAAATTACCTTTATTTGTAGAACGACAGCAGTCCCCGCCCACTTTTGCAGAAAGTACTCGTAGCAATCGTATACAACTCACCGATTTCTTCCTCATTTTAATAACGACTTTCTCAAAGACATCTTGACATCAATGCCGCATCGACGTCTGCTCTTCTCTCGGTGCGACTCTCAATAAACCCTCAACTGAAAACAAAAGGGCTGATTCTGGCCGCTTCCCTCGCTTACGGCCATACCGTTCCGACTGCGCCCGATCTCGTCTGATCTCGGAAGCTAAGCGGGGCCGGGCTTGGTTAGTACTTGGTTGGGAGACTGCCTTAGGAATACCAAGTGCCGTAAGCTTTTTCTTAGTTTCACCTTATCCAGAGGGCCCTGCGTCTTGCCACGAATTGAAAGATGTCACTACCCTTTCATTTCACAAATTACCTTTATTTGTACAAAGACGGCAGTCCCCGCCCACTTTTGCAGAAAGTCCTCGTAGCAATCGCATACAACTCACCGATTTCTTCCTCATTTTAATAACGACTTTCTCAAAGACATCTTGACATCAATGCCGCATCGACGTCTGCTCTTCTCTCGGTGCGACTCTCAATAAACCCTCAACTGAAAACAAAAGTGCTGATTCTGGCCGCTTCCCTCGCTTACGGCCATACCGTTCCGACTGCGCCCGATCTCGTCTGATCTCGGAAGCTAAGCGGGGCCGGGCTTGGTTAGTACTTGGTTGGGAGACTGCCTGGGAATACCAAGTGCCGTAAGCTTTTTCTTAGTTTCACCTTATCCAGAGGGCCCTGCGTCTTGCCACGAATGTAAAGATGTCACTACCCTTTCATTTCACAAATTACCTTTATTTGTAGAACGACAGCAGTCCCCGCCCACTTTTGCAGAAAGTACTCGTAGCAATCGTATACAACTCACCGCTTTCTTCCTCATTTTAATAACGACTTTCTCAAAGACATCTTGACATCAATGCCGCATCGACGTCTGCTCTTCTCTCGGTGCGACTCTCAATAAACCCTCAACTGAAAACAAAAGTGCTGATTCTGGCCGCTTCCCTCGCTTACGGCCATACCGTTCCGACTGCGCCCGATCTCGTCTGATCTCGGAAGCTAAGCGGGGCCGGGCTTGGTTAGTACTTGGTTGGGAGACTGCCTGGGAATACAAAGTGCCGTAAGCTTTTTCTTAGTTTCACCTTATCCAGAGGGCCCTGCGTCTTGCCACGAATGTAAAGATGTCACTACCCTTTCATTTCACAAATTACCTTTATTTGTAGAACGACAGCAGTCCCCGCCCACTTTTGCAGAAAGTACTCGTAGCAATCGTATACAACTCACCGATTTCTTCCTCATTTTAATAACGACTTTCTCAAAGACATCTTAACATCAATGCCGCATCGACGTCTGCTCTTCTCTCGGTGCGACTCTCAATAAACCCTCAACTGAAAACAAAAGTGCTGATTCTGGCCGCTTCCCTCGCTTACGGCCATACCGTTCCGACTGCGCCCGATCTCGTCTGATCTCGGAAGCTAAGCGGGGCCGGGCTTGGTTAGTACTTGGTTGGGAGACTGCCTGGGAATACCAAGTGCCGTAAGCTTTTTCTTAGTTTCACCTTATCCAGAGGGCCCTGCGTCTTGCCACGAATGTAAAGATGTCACTACCCTTTCATTTCACAAATTACCTTTATTTGTAGAACGACAGCAGTCCCCGCCCACTTTTGCAGAAAGTACTCGTAG
Source organism: Paramormyrops kingsleyae (assembly GCF_048594095.1). Lineage (NCBI taxonomy): Eukaryota > Metazoa > Chordata > Actinopteri > Osteoglossiformes > Mormyridae > Paramormyrops > Paramormyrops kingsleyae. The sequence goes on along the minus strand of NC_132800.1, from coordinate 46,232,343 downwards.
CAATCGTATACAACTCACCGCTTTCTTCCTCATTTTAATAACGACTTTCTCAAAGACATCTTGACATCAATGCCGCATCGACGTCTGCTCTTCTCTCGGTGCGACTCTCAATAAACCCTCAACTGAAAACAAAAGTGCTGATTCTGGCCGCTTCCCTCGCTTACGGCCATACCGTTCTGACTGCGCCCGATCTCGTCTGATCTCGGAAGCTAAGCGGGGCCGGGCTTGGTTAGTACTTGGTTGGGAGACTGCCTGGGAATACCAAGTGCCGTAAGCTTTTTCTTAGTTTCACCTTATCCAGAGGGCCCTGCGTCTTGCCACGAATGTAAAGATGTCACTACCCTTTCATTTCACAAATTACCTTTATTTGTACAAAGACGGCAGTCCCCGCCCACTTTTGCAGAAAGTACTCGTAGCAATCGTATACAACTCACCGATTTCTTCCTCATTTTAATAACGACTTTCTCAAAGACATCTTGACATCAATGCCGCATCGACGTCTGCTCTTCTCTCGGTGCGACTCTCAAGAAACCCTCAACTGAAAACAAAAGTGCTGATTCTGGCCGCTTCCCTCGCTTACGGCCATACCATTTCCGACTGCGCCCGATCTCGTCTGATCTCGGAAGCTAAGCGGGGCCGGGCTTGGTTAGTACTTGGTTGGGAGACTGCCTGGGAATACCAAGTGCCGTAAGCTTTTTCTTAGTTTCACCTTATCCAGAGGGCCCTGCGTCTTGCCACGAATGTAAAGATGTCACTACCCTTTCATTTCACAAATTACCTTTATTTGTACAAAGACGGCAGTCCCCGCCCACTTTTGCAGAAAGTACTCGTAGCAATCGTATACAACTCACCGATTTCTTCCTCATTTTAATAACGACTTTCTCAAAGACATCTTGACATCAATGCCGCATCGACGTCTGCTCTTCTCTCGGTGCGACTCTCAATAAACCCTCAACTGAAAACAAAAGTGCTGATTCTGGCCGCTTCCCTCGCTTACGGCCATACCGTTCCGACTGCGCCCGATCTCGTCTGATCTCGGAAGCTAAGCGGGACCGGGCTTGGTTAGTACTTGGTTGGGAGACTGCCTGGGAATACCAAGTGCCCTAAGCTTTTTCTTAGTTTCACCTTATCCAGAGGGCCCTGCGTCTTGCCACGAATGTAAAGATGTCACTACCCTTTCATTTCACAAATTACCTTTATTTGTACAAAGACGGCAGTCCCCGCCCACTTTTGCAGAAAGTACTCGTAGCAATCGTATACAACTCACCGATTTCTTCCTCATTTTAATAACGACTTTCTCAAAGACATCTTGACATCAATGCCGCATCGACGTCTGCTCTTCTCTCGGTGCGACTCTCAATAAACCCTCAACTGAAAACAAAAGTGCTGATTCTGGCCGCTTCCCTCGCTTACGGCCATACCGTTCCGACTGCGCCCGATCTCGTCTGATCTCGGAAGCTAAGCGGGGCTGGGCTTGGTTAGTACTTGGTTGGGAGACTGCCTGGGAATACCAAGTGCCGTAAGCTATTTCTTAGTTTCACCTTATCCAGAGGGCCCTGCGTCTTGCCACGAATGTAAACATGTCACTACCCTTTCATTTCACAAATTACCTTTATTTGTACAAAGACGGCAGTCCCCGCCCACTTTTGCAGAAAGTACTCGTAGCAATCGTATACAACTCACCGATTTCTTCCTCATTTTAATAACGACTTTCTCAAAGACATCTTGACATCAATGCCGCATCGACGTCTGCTCTTCTCTCGGTGCGACTCTCAATAAACCCTCAACTGAAAACAAAAGTGCTGATTCTGGCTGCTTCCCTCGCTTACGGCCATACCGTTCCGACTGCGCCCGATCTCGTCTGATCTCGGAAGCTAAGCGGGGCCGGGCTTGGTTAGTACTTGGTTGGCAGACTGCCTGGGAATACCAAGTGCCGTAAGCTTTTTCTTAGTTTCACCTTATCCAGAGGGCCCTGCGTCTTGCCACGAATGTAAAGATGTCACTACCCTTTCATTTCACAAATTACCTTTATTTGTAGAACGACAGCAGTCCCCGCCCACTTTTGCAGAAAGTACTCGTAGCAATCGTATACAACTCACCGATTTCTTCCTCATTTTAATAACGACTTTCTCAAAGACATCTTGACATCAATGCCGCATCGACGTCTGCTCTTCTCTCGGTGCGACGCTCAATAAACCCTCAACTGAAAACAAAAGTGCTGATTCTGGCCGCTTCCCTTGCTTACGGCCATACCGTTTCGACTGCGCCCGATCTCGTCTGATCTCGGAAGCTAAGCGGGGCCGGGCTTGGTTAGTACTTGGTTGGGAGACTGCCTGGGAATACCAAGTGCCGTAAGCTTTTTCTTAGTTTCACCTTATCCAGAGGGCCCTGCGTCTTGCCACGAATGTAAAGATGTCACTACCCTTTCATTTCACAAATTACCTTTATTTGTAGAACGACAGCAGTCCCCGCCCACTTTTGCAGAAAGTACTCGTAGCAATCGTATACAACTCACCGATTTCTTCCTCATTTTAATAACGACTTTCTCAAAGACATCTTGACATCAATGCCGCATCGACGTCTGCTCTTCTCTCGGTGCGACTCTCAATAAACCCTCAACTGAAAACAAAAGTGCTGATTCTGGCCGCTTCCCTCGCTTACGGCCATACCATTCCGACTGCGCCCGATCTCGTCTTATCTCGGAAGCTAAGCGGGGCCGGGCTTGGTTAGTACTTGGTTGGGAGACTGCCTGGGAATACCAAGTGCCGTAAGCTTTTTCTTAGTTTCACCTTATCCAGAGGGCCCTGCGTCTTGCCACGAATGTAAAGATGTCACTACCCTTTCATTTCACAAATTACCTTTATTTGTACAAAGACGGCAGTCCCCGCCCACTTTTGCAGAAAGTACTCGTAGCAATCGTATACAACTCACCGCTTTCTTCCTCATTTTAATAACGACTTTCTCAAAGACATCTTGACATCAATGCCGCATCGACGTCTGCTCTTCTCTCGGTGCGACTCTCAATAAACCCTCAACTGAAAACAAAAGTGCTGATTCTGGCCGCTTCTCTCGCTTACAGCCATACCGTTCCGACTGCGCCCGATCTCGTCTGATCTCGGAAGCTAAGCGGGGCCGGGCTTGGTTAGTACTTGGTTGGGAGACTGCCTGGGAATACCAAGTGCCGTAAGCTTTTTCTTAGTTTCACCTTATCCAGAGGGCCCTGCGTCTTGCCACGAATGTAAAGATGTCACTACCCTTTCATTTCACAAATTACCTTTATTTGAAGAACGACGGCAGTCCCCGCCCACTTTTGCAGAAAGTACTCGTAGCAATCGTATACAACTCACCGCTTGCTTCCTCATTTTAATAACGACTTTCTCAAAGACATCTTGACATCAATGCCGCATCGACGTCTGCTCTTCTCTCGGTGCGACGCTCAATAAACCCTCAACTGAAAACAAAAGTGCTGATTCTGGCCGCTTCCCTCGCTTACGGCCATACCGTTCCGACTGCGCCCGATCTCGTCTGATCTCGGAAGCTAAGCGGGGCCGGGCTTGGTTAGTACTTGGTTGGGAGACTGCCTGGGAATACCAAGTGCCGTAAGCTTTTTCTTAGTTTCACCTTATCCAGAGGGCCCTGCGTCTTGCCACGAATGTAAAGATGTCACTACCCTTTCATTTCACAAATTACCTTTATTTGTAGAACGACAGCAGTCCCCGCCCACTTTTGCAGAAAGTACTCGTAGCAATCGTATACAACTCACCGATTTCTTCCTCATTTTAATAACGACTTTCTCAAAGACATCTTAACATCAATGCCGCATCGACGTCTGCTCTTCTCTCGGTGCGACTCTCAATAAACCCTCAACTGAAAACAAAAGTGCTGATTCTGGCCGCTTCCCTCGCTTACGGCCATACCGTTCCGACTGCGCCCGATCTCGTCTGATCTCGGAAGCTAAGCGGGGCCGGGCTTGGTTAGTACTTGGTTGGGAGACTGCCTGGGAATACCAAGTGCCGTAAGCTTTTTCTTAGTTTCACCTTATCCAGAGGGCCCTGCGTCTTGCCACGAATGTAAAGATATCACTACCCTTTCATCTCACAAATTACCTTTATTTGTACAAAGACGGCAGTCCCCGCCCACTTTTGCAGAAAGTACTCGTAGCAATCGTATACAACTCACCGCTTTCTTCCTCATTTTAATAACGACTTTCTCAAAGACATCTTGACATCAATGCCGCATCGACGTCTGCTCTTCTCTCGGTGCGACTCTCAATAAACCCTCAACTGAAAACAAATGTGCTGATTCTGGCCGCTTCCCTCGCTTACGGCCATACCGTTCCGACTGCGCCCGATCTCGTCTGATCTCGGAAGCTAAGCGGGGCCGGGCTTGGTTAGTACTTGGTTGGGAGACTGCCTGGGAATACCAAGTGCCGTAAGCTTTTTCTTAGTTTCACCTTATCCAGAGGGCCCTGCGTCTTGCCACGAATGTAAAGATATCACTACCCTTTCATCTCACAAATTACCTTTATTTGTACAAAGACGGCAGTCCCCGCCCACTTTTGCAGAAAGTACTCGTAGCAATCGTATACAACTCACCGCTTTCTTCCTCATTTTAATAACGACTTTCTCAAAGACATCTTGACATCAATGCCGCATCGACGTCTGCTCTTCTCTCGGTGCGACTCTCAATAAACCCTCAACTGAAAACAAAAGTGCTGATTCTGGCCGCTTCCCTCGCTTACGGCCATACCGTTCCGACTGCGCCCGATCTCGTCTGATCTCGGAAGCTAAGCGGGGCCGGGCTTGGTTAGTACTTGGTTGGGAGACTGCCTGGGAATACCAAGTGCCGTAAGCTTTTTCTTAGTTTCACCTTATCCAGAGGGCCCTGCGTCTTGCCACGAATGTAAAGATGTCACTACCCTTTCATTTCACAAATTACCTTTATTTGTAGAACGACGGCAGTCCCCGCCCACTTTTGCAGAAAGTACTCGTAGCAATCGTATACAACTCACCGCTTTCTTCCTCATTTTAATAACGACTTTCTCAAAGACATCTTGACATCAATGCCGCATCGACGTCTGCTCTTCTCTCGGTGCGACTCTCATTAAACCCTCAACTGAAAACAAAAGTGCTGATTCTGGCCGCTTCCCTCGCTTACGGCCATACCGTTCCGACTGCGCCCGATCTCGTCTGATCTCGGAAGCTAAGCGGGGCCGGGCTTGGTTAGTACTTGGTTGGGAGACTGCCTGGGAATACCAAGTGCCGTAAGCTTTTTCTTAGTTTCTCCTTATCCAGAGGGCCCTGCGTCTTGCCACGAATGTAAAGATGTCACTACCCTTTCATTTCACAAATTACCTTTATTTGTACAAAGACGGCAGTCCCCGCCCACTTTTGCAGAAAGTACTCGTAGCAATCGTATACAACTCACCGATTTCTTCCTCATTTTAATAACGACTTTCTCAAAGACATCTTGACATCAATGCCGCATCGACGTCTGCTCTTCTCTCGGTGCGACTCTCAATAAACCCTCAACTGAAAACAAAAGTGCTGATTCTGGCCGCTTCCCTCGCTTACGGCCATACCGTTCCGACTGCGCCCGATCTCGTCTGATCTCGGAAGCTAAGCGGGGCCGGGCTTGGTTAGTACTTGGTTGGGAGACTGCCTGGGAATACCAAGTGCCGTAAGCTTTTTCTTAGTTTCACCTTATCCAGAGGGCCCTGCGTCTTGCCACGAATGTAAAGATGTCACTACCCTTTCATTTCACAAATTACCTTTATTTGTAGAACGACAGCAGTCCCCGCCCACTTTTGCAGAAAGTACTCGTAGCAATCGTATACAACTCACCGATTTCTTCCTCATTTTAATAACGACTTTCTCAAAGACATCTTGACATCAATGCCGCATCGACGTCTGCTCTTCTCTCGGTGCGACTCTCAATAAACCCTCAACTGAAAACAAAAGTGCTGATTCTGGCCGCTTCCCTCGCTTACGGCCATACCGTTCCGACTGCGCCCGATCTCATCTTATCTCGGAAGCTAAGCGGGGCCGGGCTTGGTTAGTACTTGGTTGGGAGACTGCCTGGGAATACCAAGTGCCGTAAGCTTTTTCTTAGTTTCACCTTATCCAGAGGGCCCTGCGTCTTGCCACGAATGTAAAGATGTCACTACCCTTTCATTTCACAAATTACCTTTATTTGTACAAAGACGGCAGTCCCCGCCCACTTTTGCAGAAAGTACTCGTAGCAATCGTATACAACTCACCGATTTCTTCCTCATTTTAATAACGACTTTCTCAAAGACATCTTGACATCAATGCCGCATCGACGTCTGCTCTTCTCTCGGTGCGACTCTCAATAAACCCTCAACTGAAAACAAAAGTGCTGATTCTGGCCGCTTCCCTCGCTTACGGCCATACCGTTCCGACTGCGCCCGATCTCGTCTGATCTCGGAAGCTAAGCGGGGCCGGGCTTGGTTAGTACTTGGTTGGGAGACTGCCTGGGAATACCAAGTGCCGTAAGCTTTTTCTTAGTTTCACCTTATCCAGAGGGCCCTGCGTCTCGCCACGAATGTAAAGATGTCACTACCCTTTCATTTCACAAATTACCTTTATTTGTACAAAGACGGCAGTCCCCGCCCACTTTTGCAGAAAGTACTCGTAGCAATCGTATACAACTCACCGATTTCTTCCTCATTTTAATAACGACTTTCTCAAAGACATCTTGACATCAATGCCGCATCGACGTCTGCTCTTCTCTCGGTGCGACTCTCAATAAACCCTCAACTGAAAACAAAAGTGCTGATTCTGGCCGCTTCCCTCGCTTACGGCCATACCGTTCCGACTGCGCCCGATCTCGTCTGATCTCGGAAGCTAAGCGGGGCCGGGCTTGGTTAGTACTTGGTTGGGAGACTGCCTGGGAATACCAAGTGCCGTAAGCTTTTTCTTAGTTTCACCTTATCCAGAGGGCCCTGCGTCTTGCCACGAATGTAAAGATGTCACTACCCTTTCATTTCACAAATTACCTTTATTTGTACAAAGACGGCAGTCCCCGCCCACTTTTGCAGAAAGTACTCGTAGCAATCGTATACAACTCACCGCTTTCTTCCTCATTTTAATAACGACTTTCTCAAAGACATCTTGACATCAATGCCGCATCGACGTCTGCTCTTCTCTCGGTGCGACTCTCAATAAACCCTCAACTGAAAACAAAAGTGCTGATTCTGGCCGCTTCCCTCGCTTACGGCCATACCGTTCCGACTGCGCCCGATCTCGTCTGATCTCGGAAGCTAAGCGGGGCCGGGCTTGGTTAGTACTTGGTTGGGAGACTGCCTGGGAATACCAAGTGCCGTAAGCTTTTTCTTAGTTTCACCTTATCCAGAGGGCCCTGCGTCTTGCCACGAATGTAAAGATGTCACTACCCTTTCATTTCACAAATTACCTTTATTTGTAGAACGACAGCAGTCCCCGCCCACTTTTGCAGAAAGTACTCGTAGCAATCGTATACAACTCACCGATTTCTTCCTCATTTTAATAACGACTTTCTCAAAGACATCTTGACATCAATGCCGCATCGACGTCTGCTCTTCTCTCGGTGCGACTCTCAATAAACCCTCAACTGAAAACAAAAGGGCTGATTCTGGCCGCTTCCCTCGCTTACGGCCATACCGTTCCGACTGCGCCCGATCTCGTCTGATCTCGGAAGCTAAGCGGGGCCGGGCTTGGTTAGTACTTGGTTGGGAGACTGCCTGGGAATACCAAGTGCCGTAAGCTTTTTCTTAGTTTCACCTTATCCAGAGGGCCCTGCGTCTTGCCACGAATGTAAAGATGTCACTACCCTTTCATTTCACAAATTACCTTTATTTGTACAAAGACGGCAGTCCCCGCCCACTTTTGCAGAAAGTACTCGTAGCAATCGTATACAACTCACCGATTTCTTCCTCATTTTAATAACGACTTTCTCAAAGACATCTTGACATCAATGCCGCATCGACGTCTGCTCTTCTCTCGGTGCGACTCTCAATAAACCCTCAACTGAAAACAAAAGTGCTGATTCTGGCCGCTTCCCTCGCTTGCGGCCATACCGTTCCGACTGCGCCCGATCTCGTCTGATCTCGGAAGCTAAGCGGGGCCGGGCTTGGTTAGTACTTGGTTGGGAGACTGCCTGGGAATACCAAGTGCCGTAAGCTTTTTCTTAGTTTCACCTTATCCAGAGGGCCCTGCGTCTTGCCACGAATGTAAAGATGTCACTACCCTTTCATTTCACAAATTACCTTTATTTGTACAAAGACGGCAGTCCCCGCCCACTTTTGCAGAAAGTACTCGTAGCAATCGTATACAACTCACCGATTTCTTCCTCATTTTAATAACGACTTTCTCAAAGACATCTTGACATCAATGCCGCATCGACGTCTGCTCTTCTCTCGGTGCGACTCTCAATAAACCCTCAACTGAAAACAAAAGTGCTGATTCTGGCCGCTTCCCTCGCTTACGGCCATACCGTTCCGACTGCGCCCGATCTCGTCTGATCTCGGAAGCTAAGCGGGGCCGGGCTTGGTTAGTACTTGGTTGGGAGACTGCCTGGGAATACCAAGTGCCGTAAGCTTTTTCTTAGTTTCACCTTATCCAGAGGGCCCTGCGTCTTGCCACGAATGTAAAGATGTCACTACCCTTTCATTTCACAAATTACCTTTATTTGTACAAAGACGGCAGTCCCCGCCCACTTTTGCAGAAAGTACTCGTAGCAATCGTATACAACTCACCGCTTTCTTCCTCATTTTAATAACGACTTTCTCAAAGACATCTTGACATCAATGCCGCATCGACGTCTGCTCTTCTCTCGGTGCGACTCTCAATAAACCCTCAACTGAAAACAAAAGTGCTGATTCTGGCCGCTTCCCTCGCTTACGGCCATACCGTTCCGACTGCGCCCGATCTCGTCTGATCTCGGAAGCTAAGCGGGGCCGGGCTTGGTTAGTACTTGGTTGGGAGACTGCCTGGGAATACCAAGTGCCGTAAGCTTTTTCTTAGTTTCACCTTATCCAGAGGGCCCTGCGTCTTGCCACGAATGTAAAGATGTCACTACCATTTCATTTCACAAATTACCTTTATTTGTAGAACGACAGCAGTCCCCGCCCACTTTTGCAGAAAGTACTCGTAGCAATCGTATACAACTCACCGATTTCTTCCTCATTTTAATAACGACTTTCTCAAAGACATCTTGACATCAATGCCGCATCGACGTCTGCTCTTCTCTCGGTGCGACTCTCAATAAACCCTCAACTGAAAACAAAAGGGCTGATTCTGGCCGCTTCCCTCGCTTACGGCCATACCGTTCCGACTGCGCCCGATCTCGTCTGATCTCGGAAGCTAAGCGGGGCCGGGCTTGGTTAGTACTTGGTTGGGAGACTGCCTTAGGAATACCAAGTGCCGTAAGCTTTTTCTTAGTTTCACCTTATCCAGAGGGCCCTGCGTCTTGCCACGAATTGAAAGATGTCACTACCCTTTCATTTCACAAATTACCTTTATTTGTACAAAGACGGCAGTCCCCGCCCACTTTTGCAGAAAGTCCTCGTAGCAATCGCATACAACTCACCGATTTCTTCCTCATTTTAATAACGACTTTCTCAAAGACATCTTGACATCAATGCCGCATCGACGTCTGCTCTTCTCTCGGTGCGACTCTCAATAAACCCTCAACTGAAAACAAAAGTGCTGATTCTGGCCGCTTCCCTCGCTTACGGCCATACCGTTCCGACTGCGCCCGATCTCGTCTGATCTCGGAAGCTAAGCGGGGCCGGGCTTGGTTAGTACTTGGTTGGGAGACTGCCTGGGAATACCAAGTGCCGTAAGCTTTTTCTTAGTTTCACCTTATCCAGAGGGCCCTGCGTCTTGCCACGAATGTAAAGATGTCACTACCCTTTCATTTCACAAATTACCTTTATTTGTAGAACGACAGCAGTCCCCGCCCACTTTTGCAGAAAGTACTCGTAGCAATCGTATACAACTCACCGATTTCTTCCTCATTTTAATAACGACTTTCTCAAAGACATCTTGACATCAATGCCGCATCGACGTCTGCTCTTCTCTCGGTGCGACTCTCAATAAACCCTCAACTGAAAACAAAAGTGCTGATTCTGGCCGTTTCCCTCGCTTACGGCCATACCGTTCCGACTGCGCCCGATCTCGTCTGATCTCGGAAGCTAAGCGGGGCCGGGCTTGGTTAGTACTTGGTTGGGAGACTGCCTGGGAATACCAAGTGCCGTAAGCTTTTTCTTAGTTTCACCTTATCCAGAGGGCCCTGCGTCTTGCCACGAATGTAAAGATGTCACTACCCTTTCATTTCACAAATTACCTTTATTTGTACAAAGACGGCAGTCCCCGCCCACTTTTGCAGAAAGTACTCGTAGCAATCATATACAACTCACCGATTTCTTCCTCATTTTAATAACGACTTTCTCAAAGACATCTTGACATCAATGCCGCATCGACGTCTGCTCTTCTCTCGGTGCGACTCTCAATAAACCCTCAACTGAAAACAAAAGTGCTGATTCTGGCCGCTTCCCTCGCTTACGGCCATACCGTTCCGACTGCGCCCGATCTCGTCTGATCTCGGAAGCTAAGTGGGGCCGGGCTTGGTTAGTACTTGGTTGGGAGACTGCCTGGGAATACCAAGTGCCGTAAGCGTTTTCTTAGTTTCACCTTATCCAGAGGGCCCTGCGTCTTGCCACGAATGTAAAGATGTCACTACCCATTCATTTCACAAATTACCTTTATTTGTACAAAGACGGCAGTCCCCGCCCACTTTTGCAGAAAGTACTCGTAGCAATCGTATACAACTCACCGCTTTCTTCCTCATTTTAATAACGACTTTCTCAAAGACATCTTGACATCAATGCCGCATCGACGTCTGCTCTTCTCTCGGTGCGACTCTCAATAAACCCTCAACTGAAAACAAAAGTGCTGATTCTGGCCGCTTCCCTCGCTTACGGCCATACCGTTCCGACTGCGCCCGATCTCGTCTGATCTCGGAAGCTAAGCGGGGCCGGGCTTGGTTAGTACTTGGTTGGGAGACTGCCTGGGAATACCAAGTGCCGTAAGCTTTTTCTTAGTTTCACCTTATCCAGAGGGCCCTGCGTCTTGCCACGAATGTAAAGATGTCACTACCCTTTCATTTCACAAATTACCTTTATTTGTAGAACGACAGCAGTCCCCGCCCACTTTTGCAGAAAGTACTCGTAGCAATCGTATACAACTCACCACTTTCTTCCTCATTTTAATAACGACTTTCTCAAAGACATCTTGACATCAATGCCGCATCGACGTCTGCTCTTCTCTCGGTGCGACTCTCAATAAACCCTCAACTGAAAACAAAAGTGCTGATTCTGGACGCTTCCCTCGCTTACGGCCATACCGTTCCGACTGCGCCCGATCTCGTCTGATCTCGGAAGCTAAGCGGGGCCGGGCTTGGTTAGTACTTGGTTGGGAGACTGCCTGGGAATACCAAGTGCCGTAAGCTTTTTCTTAGTTTCACCTTATCCAGAGGGCCCTGCGTCTTGCCACGAATGTAAAGATGTCACTACCCTTTCATTTCACAAATTACCTTTATTTGTAGAACGACAGCAGTCCCCGCCCACTTTTGCAGAAAGTACTCGTAGCAATCGTATACAACTCACCGCTTTCTTCCTCATTTTAATAACGACTTTCTCAAAGACATCTTGACATCAATGCCGCATCGACGTCTGCTCTTCTCTCGGTGCGACTCTCAATAAACCCTCAACTGAAAACAAAAGTGCTGATTCTGGCCGCTTCCCTCGCTTACGGCCATACCGTTCCGACTGCGCCCGATCTCGTCTGATCTCGGAAGCTAAGCGGGGCCGGGCTTGGTTAGTACTTGGTTGGGAGACTGCCTGGGAATACCAAGTGCCGTAAGCTTTTTCTTAGTTTCACCTTATCCAGAGGGCCCTGCGTCTTGCCACGAATGTAAAGATGTCACTACCCTTTCATTTCACAAATTACCTTTATTTGTAGAACGACAGCAGTCCCCGCCCACTTTTGCAGAAAGTACTCGTAGCAATCGTATACAACTCACCGATTTCTTCCTCATTTTAATAACGACTTTCTCAAAGACATCTTGACATCAATGCCGCATCGACGTCTGCTCTTCTCTCGGTGCGACTCTCAATAAACCCTCAACTGAAAACAAAAGTGCTGATTCTGGCCGTTTCCCTCGCTTACGGCCATACCGTTCCGACTGCGCCCGATCTCGTCTGATCTCGGAAGCTAAGCGGGGCCGGGCTTGGTTAGTACTTGGTTGGGAGACTGCCTGGGAATACCAAGTGCCGTAAGCTTTTTCTTAGTTTCACCTTATCCAGAGGGCCCTGCGTCTTGCCACGAATGTAAAGATGTCACTACCCTTTCATTTCACAAATTACCTTTATTTGTACAAAGACGGCAGTCCCCGCCCACTTTTGCAGAAAGTACTCGTAGCAATCATATACAACTCACCGATTTCTTCCTCATTTTAATAACGACTTTCTCAAAGACATCTTGACATCAATGCCGCATCGACGTCTGCTCTTCTCTCGGTGCGACTCTCAATAAACCCTCAACTGAAAACAAAAGTGCTGATTCTGGCCGCTTCCCTCGCTTACGGCCATACCGTTCCGACTGCGCCTGATCTCGTCTGATCTCGGAAGCTAAGTGGGGCCGGGCTTGGTTAGTACTTGGTTGGGAGACTGCCTGGGAATACCAAGTGCCGTAAGCGTTTTCTTAGTTTCACCTTATCCAGAGGGCCCTGCGTCTTGCCACGAATGTAAAGATGTCACTACCCATTCATTTCACAAATTACCTTTATTTGTACAAAGACGGCAGTCCCCGCCCACTTTTGCAGAAAGTACTCGTAGCAATCGTATACAACTCACCGCTTTCTTCCTCATTTTAATAACGACTTTCTCAAAGACATCTTGACATCAATGCCGCATCGACGTCTGCTCTTCTCTCGGTGCGACTCTCAATAAACCCTCAACTGAAAACAAAAGTGCTGATTCTGGCCGCTTCCCTCGCTTACGGCCATACCGTTCCGACTGCGCCCGATCTCGTCTGATCTCGGAAGCTAAGCGGGGCCGGGCTTGGTTAGTACTTGGTTGGGAGACTGCCTGGGAATACCAAGTGCCGTAAGCTTTTTCTTAGTTTCACCTTATCCAGAGGGCCCTGCGTCTTGCCACGAATGTAAAGATGTCACTACCCTTTCATTTCACAAATTACCTTTATTTGTAGAACGACAGCAGTCCCCGCCCACTTTTGCAGAAAGTACTCGTAGCAATCGTATACAACTCACCACTTTCTTCCTCATTTTAATAACGACTTTCTCAAAGACATCTTGACATCAATGCCGCATCGACGTCTGCTCTTCTCTCGGTGCGACTCTCAATAAACCCTCAACTGAAAACAAAAGTGCTGATTCTGGACGCTTCCCTCGCTTACGGCCATACCGTTCCGACTGCGCCCGATCTCGTCTGATCTCGGAAGCTAAGCGGGGCCGGGCTTGGTTAGTACTTGGTTGGGAGACTGCCTGGGAATGCCAAGTGCCGTAAGCTTTTTCTTAGTTTCACCTTATCCAGAGGGCCCTGCGTCTTGCCACGAATGTAAAGATGTCACTACCCTTTCATTTCACAAATTACCTTTATTTGTACAAAGACGGCAGTCCCCGCCCACTTTTGCAGAAAGTACTCGTAGCAATCGTATACAACTCACCGCTTTCTTCCTCATTTTAATAACGACTTTCTCAAAGACATCTTGACATCAATGCCGCATCGACGTCTGCTCTTCTCTCGGTGCGACTCTCAATAAACCCTCAACTGAAAACAAAAGTGCTGATTCTGGCCGCTTCCCTCGCTTACGGCCATACCGTTCCGACTGCGCCCGATCTCGTCTGATCTCGGAAGCTAAGCGGGGCCGGGCTTGGTTAGTACTTGGTTGGGAGACTGCCTGGGAATACCAAGTGCCGTAAGCTTTTTCTTAGTTTCACCTTATCCAGAGGGCCCTGCGTCTTGCCACGAATGTAAAGATGTCACTACCCTTTCATTTCACAAATTACCTTTATTTGTAGAACGACAGCAGTCCCCGCCCACTTTTGCAGAAAGTACTCGTAGCAATCGTATACAACTCACCGATTTCTTCCTCATTTTAATAACGACTTTCTCAAAGACATCTTGACATCAATGCCGCATCGACGTCTGCTCTTCTCTCGGTGCGACTCTCAATAAACCCTCAACTGAAAACAAAAGTGCTGATTCTGGCCGCTTCCCTCGCTTACGGCCATACCGTTCCGACTGCGCCCGATCTCGTCTGATCTCGGAAGCTAAGCGGGGCCGGGCTTGGTTAGTACTTGGTTGGGAGACTGCCTGGGAATACCAAGTGCCGTAAGCTTTTTCTTAGTTTCACCTTATCCAGAGGGCCCTGCGTCTTGCCACGAATGTAAAGATGTCACTACCCTTTCATTTCACAAATTACCTTTATTTGTACAAAGACGGCAGTCCCCGCCCACTTTTGCAGAAAGTACTCGTAGCAATCATATACAACTCACCGATTTCTTCCTCATTTTAATAACGACTTTCTCAAAGACATCTTGACATCAATGCCGCATCGACGTCTGCTCTTCTCTCGGTGCGACTCTCAATAAACCCTCAACTGAAAACAAAAGTGCTGATTCTGGCCGCTTCCCTCGCTTACGGCCATACCGTTCCGACTGCGCCCGATCTCGTCTGATCTCGGAAGCTAAGTGGGGCCGGGCTTGGTTAGTACTTGGTTGGGAGACTGCCTGGGAATACCAAGTGCCGTAAGCTTTTTCTTAGTTTCACCTTATCCAGAGGGCCCTGCGTCTTGCCACGAATGTAAAGATGTCACTACCCATTCATTTCACAAATTACCTTTATTTGTACAAAGACGGCAGTCCCCGCCCACTTTTGCAGAAAGTACTCGTAGCAATCGTATACAACTCACCGCTTTCTTCCTCATTTTAATAACGACTTTCTCAAAGACATCTTGACATCAATGCCGCATCGACGTCTGCTCTTCTCTCGGTGCGACTCTCAATAAACCCTCAACTGAAAACAAAAGTGCTGATTCTGGCCGCTTCCCTCGCTTACGGCCATACCGTTCCGACTGCGCCCGATCTCGTCTGATCTCGGAAGCTAAGCGGGGCCGGGCTTGGTTAGTACTTGGTTGGGAGACTGCCTGGGAATACCAAGTGCCGTAAGCTTTTTCTTAGTTTCACCTTATCCAGAGGGCCCTGCGTCTTGCCACGAATGTAAAGATGTCACTACCCTTTCATTTCACAAATTACCTTTATTTGTAGAACGACAGCAGTCCCCGCCCACTTTTGCAGAAAGTACTCGTAGCAATCGTATACAACTCACCACTTTCTTCCTCATTTTAATAACGACTTTCTCAAAGACATCTTGACATCAATGCCGCATCGACGTCTGCTCTTCTCTCGGTGCGACTCTCAATAAACCCTCAACTGAAAACAAAAGTGCTGATTCTGGCCGCTTCCCTCGCTTACGGCCATACCGTTCCGACTGCGCCCGATCTCGTCTGATCTCGGAAGCTAAGCGGGGCCGGGCTTGGTTAGTACTTGGTTGGGAGACTGCCTGGGAATACCAAGTGCCGTAAGCTTTTTCTTAGTTTCACCTTATCCAGAGGGCCCTGCGTCTTGCCACGAATGTAAAGATGTCACTACCCTTTCATTTCACAAATTACCTTTATTTGTACAAAGACGGCAGTCCCCGCCCACTTTTGCAGAAAGTACTCGTAGCAATCATATACAACTCACCGATTTCTTCCTCATTTTAATAACGACTTTCTCAAAGACATCTTGACATCAATGCCGCATCGACGTCTGCTCTTCTCTCGGTGCGACTCTCAATAAACCCTCAACTGAAAACAAAAGTGCTGATTCTGGACGCTTCCCTCGCTTACGGCCATACCGTTCCGACTGCGCCCGATCTCGTCTGATCTCGGAAGCTAAGCGGGGCCGGGCTTGGTTAGTACTTGGTTGGGAGACTGCCTGGGAATGCCAAGTGCCGTAAGCTTTTTCTTAGTTTCACCTTATCCAGAGGGCCCTGCGTCTTGCCACGAATGTAAAGATGTCACTACCCTTTCATTTCACAAATTACCTTTATTTGTACAAAGACGGCAGTCCCCGCCCACTTTTGCAGAAAGTACTCGTAGCAATCGTATACAACTCACCGCTTTCTTCCTCATTTTAATAACGACTTTCTCAAAGACATCTTGACATCAATGCCGCATCGACGTCTGCTCTTCTCTCGGTGCGACTCTCAATAAACCCTCAACTGAAAACAAAAGTGCTGATTCTGGCCGCTTCCCTCGCTTACGGCCATACCGTTCCGACTGCGCCCGATCTCGTCTGATCTCGGAAGCTAAGCGGGGCCGGGCTTGGTTAGTACTTGGTTGGGAGACTGCCTGGGAATACCAAGTGCCGTAAGCTTTTTCTTAGTTTCACCTTATCCAGAGGGCCCTGCGTCTTGCCACGAATGTAAAGATGTCACTACCCTTTCATTTCACAAATTACCTTTATTTGTAGAACGACAGCAGTCCCCGCCCACTTTTGCAGAAAGTACTCGTAGCAATCGTATACAACTCACCGCTTTCTTCCTCATTTTAATAACGACTTTCTCAAAGACATCTTGACATCAATGCCGCATCGAAGTCTGCTCTTCTCTCGGTGCGACTCTCAATAAACCCTCAACTGAAAACAAAAGGGCTGATTCTGGCCGTTTCCCTCGCTTACGGCCATACCGTTCCGACTGCGCCCGATCTCGTCTGATCTCGGAAGCTAAGCGGGGCCGGGCTTGGTTAGTACTTGGTTGGGAGACTGCCTGGGATTACCAAGTGCCGTAAGCTTTTTCTTAATTTCACTTTATCCAGAGGGCCCTGCGTCTTGCCACGAATGTAAAGATGTCACTCCCCTTTCATTTCACAAATTACCTTTATTTGTACAAAGACGGCAGTCCCAGCCCACTTTTGCAGAAAGTACTCGTAGCAATCGTATACAACTCACCGCTTTCTTCCTCATTTTAATAACAACTTTCTCAAAGACGTCTTGACATCAATGGCGAATCGACGTCTGCTCTTCTCTCGGTGCGACTCTCAATAAACCCTCAACTGAAAACAAAAGGGCTGATTCTGGCAGCTTCCCTCGCTTACGGCCATACCGTTCCGACTGCGCCCGATCTCGTCTGGTCTCGGAAGCTAAGCGGGGCCGGGCTTTGTTAGTACTTGGTTGGGAGACTGCCTGGGATTACCAAGTGCCGTAAGCTTTTTCTTACTTTCACTTTATCCAGAGGGCCCTGCGTCTTGCCACGAATTGAATGATGTCACTCCCCTTTCATTTCACAAATGACCTTTATTTGTACAACGACGGCAGTCCCCGCCCACTTTTGCAGAAAGTACTCGTAGCAATCGTATACAACTCACCGCTTTCTTCCTCATTTTAATAACGACTTTCTGAAAGACATCTTGACATCAATGTCGCATCGACGTCTGCTCTTCTCTCGGTGCGACTCTCAATAAACCCTCAACTGAAATGAAAAGGGCTGATTCTGGCCACTCCCCTTGCTTACGGCCATACCGTTCCGACTGTGCCCGATCTCGTCTGATCTCGGAAGCTAAGCGGGGCCGGGCTTGCTTACTACTTGGTTGGGAGACTGCCTGGGATTACCAAGTGCCGTAAGCTTTTTCTTTCTTTCACCTTATCCAGAGGGCCCTGCGTCTTGCCACGAATGTAAAGATGTCACTCCCCTTTCATTTCACAAATTACCTTTATTTGTACAAGGACGGTAGCCCACTTTTGCAGAAAGTACTCGTAGCAATCGAATACAACTCATCGCTTTCTTCCTCATTTTAAGAACGACTTTCTCAAAGACATCTTGACATCAATGCCGCATCGACGTCTGCTCTTCTCTCGGTGCGACTCTCAATAAACCCTCAACTGAAAACAAAAGGGCTGATTCTGGCAGCTTCCCTCGCTTCCGGCCATACCGATCCGACTGCGCCCGATCTCATCTGATCTCGGAAGCTAAGTGGGGCCGGACTTGGTTAGTACTTGTTTGGGAGACTGCCTGGGATTACCAAGTGCCGTAAGCTATTTCTTACTTTCACTTTATCCAGAGGGCCCTGCGTCTTGCCACGAATTGAATGATGTCACTCCCCTTTCATTTCACAAATTACCTTTATTTGTACAACGACGGCAGTCCCCGCCCACTTTTGCAGAAAGTACTCGTAGCAATCGTATACAACTCACCGCTTTCTTCCTCATTTTAATAACGACTTTCTCAAAGACATCCTGACATCAATGCCGCACCGACGTCTGCTCTTCTCTTGGTGCGTCTCTCAATAAACCCTCAACTGAAAACAAAAGGGCTGATTCTGGCCGCTTCCCTCGCTTACAGCCATACCATTCCGACTGCGCCCAATCTCGTCTGATCTCGGAAACTAAGCGGGGCCGGGGTTGGTTAGTACTTGGTTGGGAGACTGCCTGGGATTACCAAGTGCCGTAAGCTTTTTCTTAATTTCACTTTATCCAGAGGGCCCAGCGTCTTGCTACGAATGTAAAGCTGTCACTCCCCTATCATTTCACAAAGTATCTTTATTTGTACAACGACGGCAGTCCCCGCCCACTTTTGCAGAAAGTACTCGTAGCAATCGCATACAACTCACCGCTTTCTTCCTCATTTTAATAAAGTCTTTCTCAAAGACATCTTGACATCAATGCCGCATCGACGTCTGCTCTTCTCTCGGTGCGACTCTCAATAAACCCTCAACTGAAAACAAAAGGGCTGATTCTGGCCGCTTCCCTCGGTTACGGCCATACTGTTCCGACTGCGCCCGATCTCGTCTGATCTCGGAAGCTAAGCGGGGCCGGGCTTGGTTAGTACTTGATTGGGAGACTGCCTGGGAATACCAAGTGCCGTAAGCTTTTTCTTAGTTTCACCTTATCCAGAGGGCCCTGCGTCTTGCCACGAATTGAAAGATGTCACTCCCTTTTCATTTCACAAATTACCTTTATTTGTACAACGACGGTAGCCCACTTTTGCAGAAAGTACTCGTAGCAATCGAATACAACTCATCGCTTTCTTCCTCATTTTAAGAACGACTTTCTCAAAGACATCTTGACATC
Source organism: Paramormyrops kingsleyae (assembly GCF_048594095.1). Lineage (NCBI taxonomy): Eukaryota > Metazoa > Chordata > Actinopteri > Osteoglossiformes > Mormyridae > Paramormyrops > Paramormyrops kingsleyae. The sequence goes on along the minus strand of NC_132800.1, from coordinate 46,213,149 downwards.
AATGCCGCATCGACGTCTGCTCTTCTCTCGGTGCGACTCTCAATAAACCCTCAACTGAAAACAAAAGGGCTGATTCTGGCCGCTTCCCTCACTTACGGCCATACCGTTTCGACTGCGCCCGATCTCGGAAGCTAAGCGGGGCCGGGCTTGGTTAGTACTTGGTTGGGAGACTGCCTGGGATTACCAAGTGCCGTAAGCTTTTTCTTACTTTCACTTTATCCAGAGGGCCCTGCGTCTTGCCACGAATGTAAAGATATCACTCCCCTTTCATTTCACGAATTGCCTTTATTTGTACAACGACGGCAGTCCCAGCCCACTTTTGCAGAAAGTACTCGTAGCAATCGTATACAACTCACCGCTTTCTTCCTCACTTTAATAACGACTTTCTCAAAGACATCTTGACATCAATGCCGCATCGACGTCTGCTCTTCTCTCGGTGCGACTCTCAATAAACCCTCAACTGAAAACAAGAGGGCTGATTCTGGCCGCTTCCCTCGCTTACGGCCATACCGTTCCGACTGCGCCCGATCTCGTCTGATCTCGGAAGCTAAGTGGGGCCGGGTTTGGTTAATACTTGTTTGGGAGACTGCCTGGGATTACCAAGTGCCATAAGCTTTTTCTTACTTTCACTTTATCCAGAGGGCCCTGCGTCTTGCCACGAATTGAATGATGTCACTCCCCTTTCATTTCACAAATTACCTTTATTTGTACAACGACGGCAGTCCCCGCCCACTTTTGCAGAAAGTACTCGTAGCAATCGTATACAACTCACCGCTTTCTTCCTCATTTTAATAACGACTTTCTGAAAGACATCTTGACATCAATGTCGCATCGACGTCTGCTCTTCTCTCGGTGCGACTCTCAATAAACCCTCAACTGAAATGAAAAGGGCTGATTCTGGCCGCTCCCCTTGCTTACGGCCATACCGTTCCGACTGCGCCCGATCTCGTCTGATCTCGGAAGCTAAGCGGGGCCGGGCTTGCTTACTACTTGGTTGGGAGACTGCCTGGGATTACCAAGTGCCGTAAGCTTTTTCTTTCTTTCACCTTATCCAGAGGGCCCTGCGTCTTGCCACGAATGTAAAGATGTCACTCCCCTTTCATTTCACAAATTACCTTTATTTGTACAAGGACGGTAGCCCACTTTTGCAGAAAGTACTCGTAGCAATCGAATACAACTCATCGCTTTCTTCCTCATTTTAAGAACGACTTTCTCAAAGACATCTTGACATTAATGCTGCATCGACGTCTGCTCTTCTCTCGGTGCGACTCTCAATAAACCCTCAACTGAAAACAAAAGGGCTGATTCTGGCCGCTTCCCTCGCTTACGGCCATACCGTTCCGACTGCGCCCGATCTCGTCTGATCTCGGAAGCTAAGCGGGGCTGGGCTTGGTTAGTACTTGGTTGGGAGACTGCCTGGGATTACCAAGTGCCGTAAGCTTTTTCTTAATTTCACCTTATCCAGAGGGCCCTGCGTCTTGCCACGAATGTAAAGATGTCACTCCCCTTTCATTTCACAAATTACCTTTATTTGTACAACGACGGCAGTCCCCGCCCACTTTTGCAGAAAGTACTCATAGCAATCGTATACAACTCACCGCTTTCTTCCTCATTTTAATAACGACTTTCTGAAAGACATCTTGACATCAATGTCGCATCGACGTCTGCTCTTCTCTCGGTGCGACTCTCAATAAACCCTCAACTGAAGAGAAAAGGGCTGATTCTGGCCACTACCCTTGCTTACGGCCATACCGTTCCGACTGCGCCCGATCTCGTCTGATCTCGGAAGCTAAGCGGGGCCGGGCTTGGTTACTACTTGGTTGGGAGACTGCCTGGGATTACCAAGTGCCGTAAACTTTTTCTTTCTTTCTCCTTATCCAGAGGGCCCTGCGTCTTGCCACGAATGTAAAGATGTCACTCCCCTTTCATTTCACAAATTACCTTTATTTGTACAAGGACGGTAGCCCACTTTTGCAGAAAGTACTCGTAGCAATCGAATACAACTCACCGCTTTCTTCCTCATTTTAAGAACGACTTTCTCAAAGACATCTTGACATCAATGGCGAATTGACGTCTGCTCTTCTCTCAGTGCGACGCTCAATAAACCCTCAACTGAAAACAAAAGGGCTGATTCTGACCGCTTCCCTCGCTTACGGCCATACCGTTCCGACTGCGCCCGATCTCATCTGATCTCGGAAGCGAAGCGGGGCCGGGCTTTGTTAGTACTTGGTTGGGAGACTGCCTGGGATTGCCAAGTGCCGTAAGCTTTTTCTTACTTTCACTTTATCAAGAGGGCCCTGCATCTTGCAACGAATTGAAAGATGTCACTCCCCTTTCATTTCACAAATTACCTTTATTTGTACAACGACGGCAGTCCCCGCCCACTTTTGCAGAAAGTACTCGTAGCAATCGTATACAACTCACCGCTTTCTTCCTCATTTTAATAATGACTTTCTCAAAGACATCTTGACATCAATGCCGCATCGAAGTCTGCTCTTCTCTCGGTGCGACTCTCAATAAACCCTCAACTGAAAACAAAAGGGCTGATTCTGGCCGCTTCCCTCGCTTACGGCCATACCTTTCCGACTGCGCCCGATCTCGTCTGATCTCGGAAGCTAAGTGGGGCCGGGCTTGGTTAGTACTTGGTTGGGAGACTGCCTGGGATTACCAAGTGCCGTAAGCTTTTTCTTACTTTCACTTTATCCAGAGGGCCCTGCGTCTTGCCACGAATGTAAAGATGTCACTCCCCTATCATTTCACAAAGTATCTTTATTTGTACAACGACGGCAGTCCCCGCCCACTTTTGCAGAAAGTACTCATAGCAATCGTATACAACTCACCGCTTTCTTCCTCATTTTAATAACGACTTTCTCAAAGACATCTTGACATTAATGCTGCATCGACGTCTGCTCTTCTCTCGGTGCGACTCTCAATAAACCCTCAACTGAAAACAAAAGGGCTGATTCTGGCCGCTTCCCTCGCTTACGGCCATACCGTTCCGACTGCGCCCGATCTCGTCTGATCTCGGAAGCTATGCGGGGCCGGGCTTGGTTAGTACCTGGTTGGGAGACTGCCTGGGAATACCAAGTGCCGTAAGCTTTTTCTTAGTTTCACCTTATCCAGAGGGCCCTGCGTCTTGCCATGAATTGAAAGATGTCACTCCCTTTTCATTTCTCAAATTACCTTTATTTGTACAATGACGGCAGTCCCAGCCCACTTTTGCAGAAAGTACTCGTAGCAATCGTATACAATTCACCGCTTTCTTCCTCATTTTAAGAACGACTTTCTCAAAGACATCTTGACATCAATGCCGCATTGACGTCTGCTCTTCTCTCGGTGCGACTCTCAATAAACCCTCAACTGAAAAAAAAAGGCCTGATTCTGGCCGCTTCCCTCGCTTACGGCCATACCGTTCCGACTGCGCCTGATCTCGTCTGATCTCGGAAGCTAAGTGGGGCCGGGCTTGGTTAGTACTTGGTTGGGAGACTGCCTGGGATTACCAAGTGACGTAAACTTTTTCTTACTTTCACTTTTTCCAGAGGGCCCTGCGTCTTGCCACGAATTGAACGATGTCACTCCCCTTTCATTTCACAAATTACCTTTATTTGTACAACGACGGCAGTCCCAGCCCACTTTTGCAGAAAGTACTCGTAGCCATCGTATACAACTCACCGCTTTCTTCCTCATTTTAAGAACGACTTTCTCAAAGACATCTTGACATCAATGCCGCATCGACGTCTGCTCTTCTCTCGGTGCGACTCTCAATAAACCCTCAAATGAAAACAAAAGGGCTGATTCTGGCCGCTTCCCTCGCTTACGGCCATACCGTTCCGACTGCGCCCGATCTCGTCTGATCTCGGAAGCTAAGCGGGGCCGGGCTTGGTTAGTACTTGGTTGGGAGACTGCCTGGGATTACCAAGTGCCGTAAACTTTTTCTTACTTTCACTTTATCCCGAGGGCCCAGCGTCTTGCTACGAATGTAAAGCTGTCACTCCCCTATCATTTCACAAAGTATCTTTATTTGTACAACGACGGCAGTCCCCGCCCACTTTTGCAGAAAGTACTCGTAGCAATCGTATACAACTCACCGCTTTCTTCCTCATTTTAATAACAACTTTCTCAAAGACATCTTGACATCAATGCCGCATCGACGTCTGCTCTTCTCTTGGTGCGACTCTCAATAAACCCTCAACTGAAAACAAAAGGGTTGATTCTGGCCGCTTCCCTCGCTTACGGCCATACCGTTCCGACTGCGCCCGATCTCGTCTGATCTCGGAAGCTAAGCGGGGCCGGGCTTGGTTAGTACTTGTTTGGGAGACTGCCTGGGATTACCATGTGCCGTAAGCTTTTTCTTACTTTCACTTTATCCAGAGGGCCCTGCGTCTTGCCACGAATTGAAAGATGTCACTCCCCTTTCAGTTCACAAATTACCTTTATTTGTACAACGATGGCAGTCCACGCCCACTTTTTCAGAAAGTACTCATAGCAATCGTATACAACTCACCGCTTTCTTCCTCATTTTAAGAACGACTTTCTCAAAGACATCTTGACATCAATGCCGCATCGACGTCTGCTCTTCTCTCGGTGCGACTCTCAATAAACCCTCAACTGAAAACAAAAGGGCTGATTCTGGCCCCTTCCCTCGCTTACGGCCATACCGTTCCGACTGCGCCCGATCTCGTCTGATCTCGGAAGCTAAGCGGGGCTGGGCTTGGTTAGTACTTGGTTGGGAGACTGCCTGGGATTACCAAGTGCCGTAAGCTTTTTCTTACTTTCACCTTATCCAGAGGGCCCTGCGTCTTGCCACGAATGTAAAGATGTCACTCCCCTTTCATTTCACAAATTACCTTTATTTGTACAACGACGGCAGTCCCCGACCACTTTTGCAGAAAGTACTCATAGCAATCGTATACAACTCACCGCTTTCTTCCTCATTTTAATAACGACTTTCTCAAAGACATCTTGACATCAATGCCGCATCGAAGTCTGCTCTTCTCTCGGTGCGACTCTCAATAAACCCTCAACTGAAAACAAAAGGGCTGATTCTGGCCGTTTCCCTCGCTTACGGCCATACCGTTCCGACTGCGCCCGATCTCGTCTGATCTCGGAAGCTAAGCGGGGCCGGGCTTGGTTAGTACTTGGTTGGGAGACTGCCTGGGATTACCAAGTGCCGTAAGCTTTTTCTTAATTTCACTTTATCCAGAGGGCCCTGCGTCTTGCCACGAATGTAAAGATATCACTCCCCTTTCATTTCACGAATTGCCTTTATTTGTACAACGACGGCAGTCCCAGCCCACTTTTGCAGAAAGTACTCGTAGCAATCGTATACAACTCACCGCTTTCTTCCTCATTTTAATAACGACTTTCTGAAAGACATCTTGACATCAATGTCGCATCGACGTCTGCTCTTCTCTCGGTGCGACTCTCAATAAACCCTCAACTGAAATGAAAAGGGCTGATTCTGGCCGCTCCCCTTGCTTACGGCCATACCGTTCCGACTGCGCCCGATCTCGTCTGATCTCGGAAGCTAAGCGGGGCCGGACTTGCTTACTACTTGGTTGGGAGACTGCCTGGGATTACCAAGTGCCGTAAGCTTTTTCTTAGTTTCACCTTATCCAGAGGGCCCTGCGTCTTGCCACGAATGTAAAATTGTCACTCCCCTTTCATTTCACAAATTACCTTTATTTGTACAAGGACGGTAGCCCACTTTTGCAGAAAGTACTCGTAGCAATCGAATACAACTCATCGCTTTCTTCCTCATTTTAAGAACGACTTTCTCAAAGACATCTTGACATCAATGCCGCATCGACGTCTGCTCTTCTCTCGGTGCGACTCTCAATAAACCCTCAACTGAAAACAAAAGGGCTGATTCTGGCCGCTTCCCTCACTTACGGCCATACCGTTTCGACTGCGCCCGATCTCGGAAGCTAAGCGGGGCCGGGCTTGGTTAGTACTTGGTTGGGAGACTGCCTGGGATTACCAAGTGCCGTAAGCTTTTTCTTACTTTCACTTTATCCAGAGGGCCCTGCGTCTTGCCACGAATGTAAAGATATCACTCCCCTTTCCTTTCACGAATTGCCTTTATTTGTACAACGACGGCAGTCCCAGCCCACTTTTGCAGAAAGTACTCGTAGCAATCGTATACAACTCACCGCTTTCTTCCTCACTTTAATAACGACTTTCTCAAAGACATCTTGACATCAATGCCGCATCGACGTCTGCTCTTCTCTCGGTGCGACTCTCAATAAACCCTCAACTGAAAACAAGAGGGCTGATTCTGGCAGCTTCCCTCGCTTACGGCCATACCGTTCCGACTGCGCCCGATCTCGTCTGATCTCGGAAGCTAAGTGGGGCCGGGCTTGGTTAGTACTTGTTTGGGAGACTGCCTGGGATTACCAAGTGCCATAAGCTATTTCTTACTTTCACTTTATCCAGAGGGCCCTGCGTCTTGCCACGAATGTAAAGATGTCACTCCCCTTTCATTTCACAAATTACCTTTATTTGTACAAAGACGGCAGTCCCAGCCCACTTTTGCAGAAAGTACTCGTAGCAATCGTATACAACTCACCGCTTTCTTCCTCATTTTAATAACGACTTTCTCAAAGACATCTTGACATCAATGGCGAATCGACGTCTGCTCTTCTCTCGGTGCGACTCTCAATAAACCCTCAACTGAAAACAAAAGGGCTGATTCTGGCAGCTTCCCTCGCTTACGGCCATACCGTTCCGACTGCGCGCGATCTCGTCTGGTCTCGGAAGCTAAGCGGGGCCGGGCTTTGTTAGTACTTGGTTAGGAGACTGCCTGGGATTACCAAGTGCCGTAAGCTTTTTCTTACTTTCACTTTATCCAGAGGGCCCTGCGTCTTGCCACGAATTGAATGATGTCACTCCCCTTTCATTTCACAAATTACCTTTATTTGTACAAAGACGGCAGTCCCAGCCCAGTTTTGCAGAAAGTACTCATAGCAATCGTATACAACTCACCGCTTTCTTCCTCATTTTAATAACGACTTTCTCAAAGACATCTTGACATCAATGCCGCATCGACGTCTGCTCTTCTCTTGGTGCGACTCTCAATAAACCCTCAACTGAAAACAAAAGGGTTGATTCTGGCCGCTTCCCTCGCTTACGGCCATACCGTTCCGACTGCGCCCGATCTCGTCTGATCTCGGAAGCTAAGCGGGGCCGGGCTTGGTTAGTACTTGGTTGGGAGACTGCCTGGGATTACCAAGTGCCGTAAGCTTTTTCTTACTTTCACTTTATCCAGAGGGCCCTGCGTCTTGCCACGAATTGAAAGATGTCACTCCCCTTTCATTTCACAAATTACCTTTATTTGTACAACGACGGCAGTCCACGCCCACTTTTTCAGAAAGTACTCATAGCAATCGTATACAACTCACCGCTTTCTTCCTCATTTTAAGAACGACTTTCTCAAAGACATCTTGACATCAATGCCGCATCGACGTCTGCTCTTCTCTCGGTGCGACTCTCAATAAACCCTCAACTGAAAACAAAAGGGCTGTTTCTGGCCACTTCCCTCGCTTACGGCCATACCGTTCCGACTGCGCCCGATCTCGTCTGATCTCGGAAGCTAAGCGGGGCTGGGCTTGGTTAGTACTTGGTTGGGAGACTGCCTGGGATTACCAAGTGCCGTAAGCTTTTTCTTAATTTCACCTTATCCAGAGGGCCCTGCGTCTTGCCACGAATGTAAAGATGTCACTCCCCTTTCATTTCACAAATTACCTTTATTTGTACAACGACGGCAGTCCCCGCCCACTTTTGCAGAAAGTACTCATAGCAATCGTATACAACTCACCGCTTTCTTCCTCATTTTAATAACGACTTTCTGAAAGACATCTTGACATCAATGCCGCATCGACGTCTGCTCTTCTCTCGGTGCGACTCAATAAACCCTCAACTGAAAACAAAAGGGCTGATTCTGGCCACTTCCCTCGCTTATGGCCATACCGTTCCGACTGCGCCCGATCTCGTCTGATCTCGAAAGCTAAGCGGGGCCGGGCTTGGTTAGTACTTGGTTGGGAGACTGCTTGGGATTACGAAGTGCCGTAAGCTTTTTCTTACTTTCACTCTATCCCGAGGGCCCAGCGTCTTGCTACGAATGTAAAGCTGTCACTCCCCTATCATTTCACAAAGTATCTTTATTTGTACAACGACGGCAGTCCCCGCCCACTTTTGCAGAAAGTACTCGTAGCAATCGCACACAACTCACCGCTTTCTTCCTCATTTTAATAAAGTCTTTCTCAAAGACATCTTGACATCAATGCCGCATCGACGTCTGCTCTTCTCTCGGTGCGACTCTCAATAAACCCTCAACTGAAAACAAAAGGGCTGATTCTGGCCACTTCCCTCGCTTACGGCCATACTATTCCGACTGCGCCCGATCTCGTCTGATCTCGGAAGCTAAGCGGGGCCGGGCTTGGTTAGTACTTGGTTGGGAGACTGCCTGGGAATACCAAGTGCCGTAAGCTTTTTCTTAGTTTCACCTTATCCAGAGGGCCCTGCGTCTTGCCACGAATTGAAAGATGTCACTCCCTTTTCATTTCACAAATTACCTTTATTTGTACAACGACGGCAGTCCCAGCCCACTTTTGCAGAAAGTACTCGTAGCAATCGTATACAACTCACCGCTTTCTTCCTCATTTTAAGAACGACTTTCTCAAAGACATCTTGACATCAATGCCGCATCGACGTCTGCTCTTCTCTCGGTGCGACTCTCAATAAACCCTCAACTGAAAACAAAAGGCCTGATTCTGGCCGCTTCCCTCGCTTACGGCCATACCGTTCCGACTGCGCCCGATCTCGTCTGATCTCGGAAGCTAAGCGGGGCCGGGCTTGGTTAGTACTTGGTTGGGAGACTGCCTGGGATTACCAAGTGCCGTAGACTTTTTCTTACTTTCACTTTTTCCAGAGGGCCCTGCGTCTTGCCACGAATTGAACGATGTCACTCCCCTTTCATTTCACAAATTACCTTTATTTGTACAACGACGGCAGTCCCAGCCCACTTTTGCAGAAAGTACTCGTAGCAATCGTATACAACTCACCGCTTTCTTCCTCATTTTAATAACGACTTTCTCAAAGACATCTTGACATCAATGCCGCAGCGACGTCTGCTCTTCTCTCGGTGTGACTCTCAATAAACCCTCAACTGAAAACAAAAGGGCTGATTCTGGCCGCTTCCCTCGCTTACGGCCATACCGTTCTGACTGCGCCCGATCTCGTCTGATCTCGGAAGCTAAGCGGGGCCGGGCTTGGTTAGTACTTGGTTGGGAGACTGCTTGGGATTACGAAGTGCCGTAAGCTTTTTCTTAGTTTCACTCTATCCCGAGGGCCCAGCGTCTTGCTACGAATGTAAAGCTGTCACTCCCCTATCATTTCACAAAGTATCTTTATTTGTACAACGACGGCAGTCCCCGCCCACTTTTGCAGAAAGTACTCGTAGCAATCGTATACAACTCACCGCTTTCTTCCTCATTTTAATAAAGACTTTCTCAAAGACATCTTGACATCAATGCCGCATCAACGTCTGCTCTTCTCTCGGTGCGACTCTCAATAAACCCTCAACTGAAAACAAAAGGCCTGATTCTGGCCGCTTCCCTAGCTTACGGCCATACCGTTCCGACTGCGCCCGATCTCGTCTGATCTCGGAAGCTAAGCGGTGCCGGGCTTGGTTAGTACTTGGTTGGGAGACTGCCTGGGAATACCAAGTGCCGTAAGCTTTTTCTTACTTTCACTTTATCCAGAGGGCCCTGCGTCTTGCCACGAATGTAAAGATGTCACTACCCTTTCATTTCACAAATTACCTTTATTTGTACAAAGACGGCAGTCCCAGCCCACTTTTGCAGAAAGTACTCGTAGCAATCGTATACAACTCACCGATTTCTTCCTCATTTTAATAACGACTTTCTCAAAGACATCTTGACATCAATGCTGCATCGACGTCTGCTCTTCTCTCGGTGCGACTCTCAATAAACCCTCAACTGAAAACAAAAGTGCTGATTCTGGCCGCTTCCCTCGCTTACGGCCATACCGTTCCGACTGCGCCCGATCTCGTCTGATCTCGGAAGCTAAGCGGGGCCGGGCTTGGTTAGTACTTGGTTGGGAGACTGCCTGGGATTACCAAGTGCCGTAAGCTGTTTCTTACTTTCAACTTATCCAGAGGGCCCTGCGTCTTGCCACGAATGTAAAGATGTCACTCCCCTTTCATTTCACAAATTACCTTTATTTGTACAACGACGGCAGTCCCAGCCCACTTTTGCAGAAAGTACTCGTAGCAATCGTATACAACTCACGGCTTTCTTCCTCATTTTAAGAACGACTTTCTCAAAGACATCTTGACATCAATGCCGCATCGACGTCTGCTCTTCTCTCGGTGCGACTCTCAATAAACCCTCAACTGAAAACAAAAGGGCTGATTCTGGCTGCTTCCCTCGCTTACGGCCATACCGTTCCGACTGCGCCCGATCTCGTTTGATCTCGGAAGCTAAGCGGGGCCGGGCTTGGTTAGTACTTGGTTGGGAGACTGCCTGGGATTACCAAATGCCGTAAGCTGTTTCTTAATTTCAACTTATCCAGAGGGCCCTGCGTCTTGCCACGAATGTAAAGATGTCACTCCCCTTTCATTTCACAAATTACCTTTATTTGTACAACGACGGCAGTCCCAGCCCACTTTTGCAGAAAGTACTCGTAGCAATCGTATACAACTCACGGCTTTCTTCCTCATTTTAAGAACGACTTTCTCAAAGACATCTTGACATCAATGCCGCATCGACGTCTGCTCTTCTCTCGGTGCGACTCTCAATTAACCCTCAACTGAAAACAAAAGGGCTGATTCTGGCCGCTTCCCTTGCTTGCGGCCATACCGTTCCGACTGCGCCCGATCTTGTCTGATCTCGGAAGCTAAGCGGGGCCGGGATTGGTTAGTACTTGGTTGGGAGACTGCCTGGGATTACCAAGTGCCGTAAGCTTTTTCTTACTTTCACTTTATCCAGAGGGCCCTGCGTCTTGCCACGAATGTAAAGATGTTACTCCCCTTTCATTTCACAAATTAACTTTATTTGTACAACGACGGCAGTCCCCGCCCACTTTTGCAGAAAGTACTCGTAGCAATCGTATTCAACTCACCGCTTTCTTCCTCATTTTAATAACGACTTTCTCAAAGACATCTTGACATCAATGCCGCATCGACGTCTGCTCTTCTCTCGGTGCGACTCTCAATAAACCCTCAACTGAAAACAAAAGTGCTGATTCTGGCCGTTTCCCTCGCTTACGGCCATACCGTTCCGACTGCGCCCGATCTCGTCTGATCTCGGAAGCTAAGCGGGGCCGGGCTTGGTTAGTACTTGGTTGGGAGACTGCCTGGGATTACCAAGTGCCGTAAGCTTTTTCTTACTTTCACCTTATCCAGAGGGCCCTGCGTCTTGCCACGAATGTAAAGATGTCACTACCCTTTCATTTCACAAATTACCTTTATTTGTACAAAGACGGCAGTCCCAGCCCACTTTTGCAGAAAGTACTCGTAGCAATCGTATACAACTCACCGCTTTCTTCCTCATTTTAAGAACGACTTTCTCAAAGACATCTTGACATCAATGCCGCATCGACGTCTGCTCTTCTCTCGGTGCGACTCTCAAGTAACCCTCAACTGAAAACAAAAGTGCTGATTCTGGCGGCTTCCGTCGCTTACGGCCATACCGTTCCGACTGCGCCCGATCTCGTCTGATCTCGGAAGCTAAGCGGGGCCGGGCTTGGTTAGTACTTGGTTGGGAGACTGCCTGGGATTACCAAGTGCCGTAAGCTTTTTCTTACTTTCACCTTATCCAGAGGGCCCTGCGTCTTGCCACGAATGTAAAGATGTCACTACCCTTTCATTTCACAAATTACCTTTATTTGTACAAAGACGGCAGTCCCAGCCCACTTTTGCAGAAAGTACTCGTAGCAATCGTATACAACTCACCGCTTTCTTCCTCATTTTAAGAACGACTTTCTCAAAGACATCTTGACATCAATGCCGCATCGACGTCTGCTCTTCTCTCGGTGCGACTCTCAAGTAACCCTCAACTGAAAACAAAAGTGCTGATTCTGGCGGCTTCCGTCGCTTACGGCCATACCGTTCCGACTGCGCCCGATCTCCTCTGATCTTGGAAGCTAAGCGGGACCGGGCTAGGTTAGTACTTGGTTGGGAGACTGCTTGGGATTACCAAGTGCCGTAAGCTTTTTCTTACTTTCACTTTATCCCGAGGGCCCAGCGTCTTGCCACGAATGTAAAGCTGTCACTCCTCTATCATTTCACGAATTGCCTTTATTTTTACAATGACTGCAGTCCCAGCCCACTTTTGTAGAAAGTACTCGTAGCAATCGTATACAACTCACCGCTTTCTTCCTCACTTTAATAACGACTTTCTCAAAGACATCTTGATATCAATGCCGCATCGACGTCTGCTCTTCTCTCGGTGCGACTCTCAATAAACCCTCAACTGAAAAGAAAAGGCCTGATTCTGGCCGCTTCCCTCGCTTACGGCCATACTGTTCCGACTGCGCCCGATCTCGTCTGATCTCGGAAGCTAAGCGGGGCCGGGCTTGGTTAGTACTTGGTTGGGAGACTGCCTGGGATTACCAAGTACCGTAAGCTTTTTCTTACTTTCACTTTATCCAGAGGGCCCTGCGTCTTGCCACGAATGTAAAGATATCACTCCCCTTTCATTTCACGAATTGCCTTTATTTTTACAATGACTGCAGTCCCAGCCCACTTTTGTAGAAAGTACTCGTAGCAATCGTATACAACTCACCGCTTTCTTCCTCACTTTAATAACGACTTTGTCAAAGACATCTTGACATCAATGCCGCATCGACGTCTGCTCTTCTCTCGGTGTGACTCTCAATAAACCCTCAACTGAAAACAAAAGGGCTGATTCTGGCCGCTTCCCTTACTTACGGCCATACCGTTCCGACTGCGCCCGATCTCCTCTGATCTCGGAAGCTAAGCGGGGCCGGGCTTGCTTACTACTTGGTTGGGAGACTGCCTGGGATTACCAAGTGCCGTAAGCTTTTTCTTTCTTTCACCTTATCCAGAGGGCCCTGCGTCTTGCCACGAATGTAAAGATGTCACTCCCCTTTCATTTCACAAATTACCTTTATTTGTACAAGGACGGTAGCCCACTTTTGCAGAAAGTACTCGTAGCAATCGCATACAACTCACCGCTTTCTTCCTCACTTTAATAACGACTTTCTCAAAGACATCTTGACATCAATGCCGCATCGACGTCTGCTCTTCTCTCGGTGCGACTCTCAATAAACCCTCAACTGAAAACAAAAGGGTTGATTCTGGCCGATTCCCTCGCTTACGGCCATACCGTTCCGACTGCGCCCGATCTCGTCTGATCTCGGAAGCTAAGCGGGGCCGGGCTTGGTTAGTACTTGGTTGGGAGACTGCCTGGGATTACCAAGTGCCGTAAGCTTTTTCTTACTTTCACTTTATCCAGAGGGCCCTGCGTCTTGCCATGAATTGAAAGATGTCACTCCCCTTTTATTTCACGAATTGCCTTTATTTGTACAACGACGGCAGTCCACGCCCACTTTTTCAGAAAGTACTCGTAGCAATCATATACAACTCACCGCTTTCTTCCTCACTTTAATAACGACTTTCTCAAAGACATCTTGACATCAATGCCGCATCGACGTCTGCTCTTCTCTCGGTGCGACTCTCAATAAACCCTCAACTGAAAACAAAAGGGCTGATTCTGGCCACTTACCTCGCTTACGGCCATACCGTTTCGACTGCGCCCGATCTCCTCTGATCTCGGAAGCTAAGCGGGGCCGGGCTTGGTTAGTACTTGGTTGGGAGACTGCCTGGGATTACCAAGTGCCGTAAGCTTTTTCTTTCTTTCACCTTATCCAGAGGGCCCTGCGTCTTGCCACGAATGTAAAGATGTCACTCCCCTTTCATTTCACAAATTACCTTTATTTGTACAAGGACGGTAGCCCACTTTTGCAGAAAGTACTCGTAGCAATCGTATACAACTCACCGCTTTCTTCCTCATTTTAATAACGACTTTCTCAAAGACATCTTGACATCAATGCCGCAGCGACGTCTGCTCTTCTCTCGGTGTGACTCTCAATAAACCCTCAACTGAAAACAAAAGGGCTGATTCTGGCCGCTTCCCTCGCTTACGGCCATACCGTTCTGACTGCGCCCGATCTCGTTTGATCTCGGAAGCTAAGCGGGGCCGGGCTTGGTTAGTACTTGGTTGGGAGACTGCTTGGGATTACGAAGTGCCGTAAGCTTTTTCTTAGTTTCACTCTATCCCGAGGGCCCAGCGTCTTGCTACGAATGTAAAGCTGTCACTCCCCTATCATTTCACAAAGTATCTTTATTTGTACAACGACGGCAGTCCCCGCCCACTTTTGCAGAAAGTACTCGTAGCAATCGTATACAACTCACCGCTTTCTTCCTCATTTTAATAAAGACTTTCTCAAAGACATCTTGACATCAATGCCGCATCGACGTCTGCTCTTCTCTCGGTGCGACTCTCAATAAACCCTCAACTGAAAACAAAAGGCCTGATTCTGGCCGCTTCCCTCGCTTACGGCCATACCGTTCCGACTGCGCCCGATCTCGTCTGATCTCGGAAGCTAAGCGGTGCCGGGCTTGGTTAGTACTTGGTTGGGAGACTGCCTGGGAATACCAAGTGCCGTAAGCTTTTTCTTACTTTCACTTTATCCAGAGGGCCCTGCGTCTTGCCACGAATGTAAAGATGTCACTCCCCTTTCATTTCACAAATTACCTTTATTTGTACAAGGACGGTAGCCCACTTTTGCAGAAAGTACTCGTAGCAATCGAATACAACTCATCGCTTTCTTCCTCATTTTAAGAACGACTTTCTCAAAGACATCTTGACATCAATGCCGCATCGACGTCTGCTCTTCTCTCGGTGCGACTCTCAATAAACCCTCAACTGAAAACAAAAGGGCTGATTCTGGCCGCTTCCCTCACTTACGGCCATACCGTTTCGACTGCGCCCGATCTCGGAAGCTAAGCGGGGCCGGGCTTGGTTAGTACTTGGTTGGGAGACTGCCTGGGATTACCAAGTGCCGTAAGCTTTTTCTTACTTTCACTTTATCCAGAGGGCCCTGCGTCTTGCCACGAATGTAAAGATATCACTCCCCTTTCATTTCACGAATTGCCTTTATTTGTACAACGACGGCAGTCCCAGCCCACTTTTGCAGAAAGTACTCGTAGCAATCGTATACAACTCACCGCTTTCTTCCTCACTTTAATAACGACTTTCTCAAAGACATCTTGACATCAATGCCGCATCGACGTCTGCTCTTCTCTCGGTGCGACTCTCAATAAACCCTCAACTGAAAACAAGAGGGCTGATTCTGGCCGCTTCCCTCGCTTACGGCCATACCGTTCCGACTGCGCCCGATCTCGTCTGATCTCAGAAGCTAAGTGGGGCCGGGCTTGGTTAATACTTGTTTGGGAGACTGCCTGGGATTACCAAGTGCCATAAGCTTTTTCTTACTTTCACTTTATCCAGAGGGCCCTGCGTCTTGCCACGAATTGAATGATGTCACTCCCCTTTCTTTTCACAAATTACCTTTATTTGTACAACGACGGCAGTCCCCGCCCACTTTTGCAGAAAGTACTCGTAGCAATCGTATACAACTCACCGCTTTCTTCCTCATTTTAATAACGACTTTCTGAAAGACATCTTGACATCAATGTCGCATCGACGTCTGCTCTTCTCTCGGTGCGACTCTCAATAAACCCTCAACTGAAATGAAAAGGGCTGATTCTGGCCGCTCCCCTTGCTTACGGCCATACCGTTCCGACTGCGCCCGATCTCGTCTGATCTCGGAAGCTAAGCGGGGCCGGGCTTGCTTACTACTTGGTTGGGAGACTGCCTGGGATTACCAAGTGCCGTAAGCCTTTTCTTTCTTTCACCTTATCCAGAGGGCCCTGCGTCTTGCCACGAATGTAAAGATGTCACTCCCCTTTCATTTCACAAATTACCTTTATTTGTACAACGACGGCAGTCCCCGCCCACTTTTGCAGAAAGTACTCGTAGCAATCGTATACAACTCACCGATTTCTTCCTCATTTTAATAACGACTTTCTCAAAGACATCTTGACATCAATGCCGCATCGACGTCTGCTCTTCTCTCGGTGCGACTCTCAATAAACCCTCAACTGAAAACAAAAGTGCTGATTCTGGCCGCTTCCCTCGCTTACGGCCATACCGTTCCGACTGCGCCCGATCTCGTCTGATCTCGGAAGCTAAGCGGGGCCGGGCTTGGTTAGTACTTGGTTGGCAGACTGCCTGGGAATACCAAGTGCCGTAAGCTTTTTCTTAGTTTCACCTTATCCAGAGGGCCCTGCGTCTTGCCACGAATGTAAAGATGTCACTACCCTTTCATTTCACAAATTACCTTTATTTGTAGAACGACAGCAGTCCCCGCCCACTTTTGCAGAAAGTACTCGTAGCAATCGTATACAACTCACCGATTTCTTCCTCATTTTAATAACGACTTTCTCAAAGACATCTTGACATCAATGCCGCATCGACGTCTGCTCTTCTCTCGGTGCGACTCTCAATAAACCCTCAACTGAAAACAAAAGTGCTGATTCTGGCCGCTTCCCTCGCTTACGGCCATACCGTTCCGACTGCGCCCGATCTCGTCTGATCTCGGAAGCTAAGCGGGGCCGGGCTTGGTTAGTACTTGGTTGGGAGACTGCCTGGGAATACCAAGTGCCGTAAGCTTTTTCTTAGTTTCACCTTATCCAGAGGGCCCTGCGTCTTGCCACGAATGTAAAGATGTCACTACCCTTTCATTTCACAAATTACCTTTATTTGTAGAACGACAGCAGTCCCCGCCCACTTTTGCAGAAAGTACTCGTAGCAATCGTATACAACTCACCGATTTCTTCCTCATTTTAATAACGACTTTCTCAAAGACATCTTGACATCAATGCCGCATCGACGTCTGCTCTTCTCTCGGTGCGACTCTCAATAAACCCTCAACTGAAAACAAAAGTGCTGATTCTGGCCGCTTCCCTCGCTTACGGCCATACCATTCCGACTGCGCCCGATCTCGTCTTATCTCGGAAGCTAAGCGGGGCCGGGCTTGGTTAGTACTTGGTTGGGAGACTGCCTGGGAATACCAAGTGCCGTAAGCTTTTTCTTAGTTTCACCTTATCCAGAGGGCCCTGCGTCTTGCCACGAATGTAAAGATGTCACTACCCTTTCATTTCACAAATTACCTTTATTTGTACAAAGACGGCAGTCCCCGCCCACTTTTGCAGAAAGTACTCGTAGCAATCGTATACAACTCACCGCTTTCTTCCTCATTTTAATAACGACTTTCTCAAAGACATCTTGACATCAATGCCGCATCGACGTCTGCTCTTCTCTCGGTGCGACTCTCAATAAACCCTCAACTGAAAACAAAAGTGCTGATTCTGGCCGCTTCCCTCGCTTACGGCCATACCGTTCCGACTGCGCCCGATCTCGTCTGATCTCGGAAGCTAAGCGGGGCCGGGCTTGGTTAGTACTTGGTTGGGAGACTGCCTGGGAATACCAAGTGCCGTAAGCTTTTTCTTAGTTTCACCTTATCCAGAGGGCCCTGCGTCTTGCCACGAATGTAAAGATGTCACTACCCTTTCATTTCACAAATTACCTTTATTTGAAGAACGACGGCAGTCCCCGCCCACTTTTGCAGAAAGTACTCGTAGCAATCGTATACAACTCACCGCTTGCTTCCTCATTTTAATAACGACTTTCTCAAAGACATCTTGACATCAATGCCGCATCGACGTCTGCTCTTCTCTCGGTGCGACTCTCAATAAACCCTCAACTGAAAACAAAAGTGCTGATTCTGGCCGCTTCCCTTGCTTACGGCCATACCGTTCCGACTGCGCCCGATCTCGTCTGATCTCGGAAGCTAAGCGGGGCCGGGCTTGGTTAGTACTTGGTTGGGAGACTGCCTGGGAATACCAAGTGCCGTAAGCTTTTTCTTAGTTTCACCTTATCCAGAGGGCCCTGCGTCTTGCCACGAATGTAAAGATGTCACTACCCTTTCATTTCACAAATTACCTTTATTTGTAGAACGACAGCAGTCCCCGCCCACTTTTGCAGAAAGTACTCGTAGCAATCGTATACAACTCACCGATTTCTTCCTCATTTTAATAACGACTTTCTCAAAGACATCTTAACATCAATGCCGCATCGACGTCTGCTCTTCTCTCGGTGCGACTCTCAATAAACCCTCAACTGAAAACAAAAGTGCTGATTCTGGCCGCTTCCCTCGCTTACGGCCATACCGTTCCGACTGCGCCCGATCTCGTCTGATCTCGGAAGCTAAGCGGGGCCGGGCTTGGTTAGTACTTGGTTGGGAGACTGCCTGGGAATACCAAGTGCCGTAAGCTTTTTCTTAGTTTCACCTTATCCAGAGGGCCCTGCGTCTTGCCACGAATGTAAAGATATCACTACCCTTTCATCTCACAAATTACCTTTATTTGTACAAAGACGGCAGTCCCCGCCCACTTTTGCAGAAAGTACTCGTAGCAATCGTATACAACTCACCGCTTTCTTCCTCATTTTAATAACGACTTTCTCAAAGACATCTTGACATCAATGCCGCATCGACGTCTGCTCTTCTCTCGGTGCGACTCTCAATAAACCCTCAACTGAAAACAAAAGTGCTGATTCTGGCCGCTTCCCTCGCTTACGGCCATACCGTTCCGACTGCGCCCGATCTCGTCTGATCTCGGAAGCTAAGCGGGGCCGGGCTTGGTTAGTACTTGTTTGGGAGACTGCCTGGGAATACCAAGTGCCGTAAGCTTTTTCTTAGTTTCACCTTATCCAGAGGGCCCTGCGTCTTGCCACGAATGTAAAGATGTCACTACCCTTTCATTTCACAAATTACCTTTATTTGTAGAACGATAGCAGTCCCCGCCCACTTTTGCAGAAAGTACTCGTAGCAATCGTATACAACTCACCACTTTCTTCCTCATTTTAATAACGACTTTCTCAAAGACATCTTGACATCAATGCCGCATCGACGTCTGCTCTTCTCTCGGTGCGACTCTCAATAAACCCTCAACTGAAAACAAAAGTGCTGATTCTGGCCGCTTCCCTCGCTTACGGCCATACCGTTCCGACTGCGCCCGATCTCGTCTGATCTCGGAAGCTAAGCGGGGCCGGGCTTGGTTAGTACTTGGTTCGGAGACTGCCTGGGAATACCAAGTGCCGTAAGCTTTTTCTTAGTTTCACCTTATCCAGAGGGCCCTGCGTCTTGCCACGAATGTAAAGATGTCACTACCCTTTCATTTCACAAATTACCTTTATTTGTACAAAGACGGCAGTCCCCGCCCACTTTTGCAGAAAGTACTCGTAGCAATCGTATACAACTCACCGATTTCTTCCTCATTTTAATAACGACTTTCTCAAAGACATCTTGACATCAATGCCGCATCGACGTCTGCTCTTCTCTCGGTGCGACTCTCAATAAACCCTCAACTGAAAACAAAAGTGCTGATTCTGGCCGCTTCCCTCGCTTACGGCCATACCGTTCCGACTGCGCCCGATCTCGTCTGATCTCGGAAGCTAAGCGGGGCCGGGCTTGGTTAGTACTTGGTTGGGAGACTGCCTGGGAATACCAAGTGCCGTAAGCTTTTTCTTAGTTTCACCTTATCCAGAGGGCCCTGCGTCTTGCCACGAATGTAAAGATGTCACTACCCTTTCATTTCACAAATTACCTTTATTTGTAGAACGACAGCAGTCCCCGCCCACTTTTGCAGAAAGTACTCGTAGCAATCGTATACAACTCACCGATTTCTTCCTCATTTTAATAACGACTTTCTCAAAGACATCTTGACAACAATGCCGCATCGACGTCTGCTCTTCTCTCGGTGCGACTCTCAATAAACCCTCAACTGAAAACAAAAGTGCTGATTCTGGCCGCTTCCCTCGCTTACGGCCATACCATTCCGACTGCGCCCGATCTCGTCTTATCTCGGAAGCTAAGAGGGGCCGGGCTTGGTTAGTACTTGGTTGGGAGACTGCCTGGGAATACCAAGTGCCGTAAGCTTTTTCTTAGTTTCACCTTATCCAGAGGGCCCTGCGTCTTGCCACGAATGTAAAGATGTCACTACCCTTTCATTTCACAAATTACCTTTATTTGTACAAAGACGGCAGTCCCCGCCCACTTTTGCAGAAAGTACTCGTAGCAATCGTATACAACTCACCGATTTCATCCTCATTTTAATAACGACTTTCTCAAAGACATCTTGACATCAATGCCGCATCGACGTCTGCTCTTCTCTCGGTGCGACTCTCAATAAACCCTCAACTGAAAACAAAAGTGCTGATTCTGGCCGCTTCCCTCGCTTACGGCCATACCGTTCCGACTGCGCCCGATCTCGTCTGATCTCGGAAGCTAAGCGGGGCCGGGCTTGGTTAGTACTTGTTTGGGAGACTGCCTGGGAATACCAAGTGCCGTAAGCTTTTTCTTAGTTTCACCTTATCCAGAGGGCCCTGCGTCTTGCCACGAATGTAAAGATGTCACTACCCTTTCATTTCACAAATTACCTTTATTTGTACAAAGACGGCAGTCCCCGCCCACTTTTGCAGAAAGTACTCGTAGCAATCGTATACAACTCACCGATTTCTTCCTCATTTTAATAACGACTTTCTCAAAGACATCTTGACATCAATGCCGCATCGACGTCTGCTCTTCTCTCGGTGCGACTCTCAATAAACCCTCAACTGAAAACAAAAGTGCTGATTCTGGCCGCTTCCCTCGCTTACGGCCATACCGTTCCGACTGCGCCCGATCTCGTCTGATCTCGGAAGCTAAGCGGGGCCGGGCTTGGTTAGTACTTGTTTGGGAGACTGCCTGGGAATACCAAGTGCCGTAAGCTTTTTCTTAGTTTCACCTTATCCAGAGGGCCCTGCGTCTTGCCACGAATGTAAAGATGTCACTACCCTTTCATTTCACAAATTACCTTTATTTGTACAAAGACGGCAGTCCCCGCCCACTTTTGCAGAAAGTACTCGTAGCAATCGTATACAACTCACCGCTTTCTTCCTCATTTTAATAACGACTTTCTCAAAGACATCTTGACATCAATGCCGCATCGACGTCTGCTCTTCTCTCGGTGCGACTCTCAATAAACCCTCAACTGAAAACAAAAGTGCTGATTCTGGCCGCTTCCCTCGCTTACGGCCATACCGTTCCGACTGCGCCCGATCTCGTCTGATCTCGGAAGCTAAGCGGGGCCGGGCTTGGTTAGTACTTGGTTGGGAGACTGCCTGGGAATACCAAGTGCCGTAAGCTTTTTCTTAGTTTCACCTTATCCAGAGGGCCCTGCGTCTTGCCACGAATGTAAGGATGTCACTACCCTTTCATTTCACAAATTACCTTTATTTGTACAAAGACGGCAGTCCCCGCCCACTTTTGCAGAAAGTACTCGTAGCAATCGTATACAACTCACCGATTTCGTCCTCATTTTAATAACGACTTTCTCAAAGACATCTTGACATCAGTGCCGCATCGACGTCTGCTCTTCTCTCGGTGCGACTCTCAATAAACCCTCAACTGAAAACAAAAGTGCTGATTCTGGCCGCTTCCCTTGCTTACGGCCATACCGTTCCGACTGCGCCCGATCTCGTCTGATCTCGGAAGCTAAGCGGGGCCGGGCTTGGTTAGTACTTGGTTGGGAGACTGCCTGGGAATACCAAGTGCCGTAAGCTTTTTCTTAGTTTCACCTTATCCAGAGGGCCCTGCGTCTTGCCACGAATGTAAAGATGTCACTACCCTTTCATTTCACAAATTACCTTTATTTGTACAAAGACGGCAGTCCCCGCCCACTTTTGCAGAAAGTACTCGTAGCAATCGTATACAACTCACCGATTTCTTCCTCATTTTAATAACGACTTTCTCAAAGACATCTTGACATCAGTGCCGCATCGACGTCTGCTCTTCTCTCGGTGCGACTCTCAATAAACCCTCAACTGAAAACAAAAGTGCTGATTCTGGCCGCTTCCCTCGCTTACGGCCATACCGTTCCGACTGCGCCCGATCTCGTCTGATCTCGGAAGCTAAGCGGGGCCGGGCTTGGTTAGTACTTGGTTGGGAGACTGCCTGGGAATACCAAGTGCCGTAAGCTTTTTCTTAGTTTCACCTTATCCAGAGGGCCCTGCGTCTTGCCACGAATGTAAAGATGTCACTACCCTTTCATTTCACAAATTACCTTTATTTGTACAAAGACGGCAGTCCCCGCCCACTTTTGCAGAAAGTACTCGTAGCAATCGTATACAACTCACCGATTTCGTCCTCATTTTAATAACGACTTTCTCAAAGACATCTTGACATCAGTGCCGCATCGACGTCTGCTCTTCTCTCGGTGCGACTCTCAATAAACCCTCAACTGAAAACAAAAGTGCTGATTCTGGCCGCTTCCCTCGCTTACGGCCATACCGTTCCGACTGCGCCCGATCTCGTCTGATCTCGGAAGCTAAGCGGGGCCGGGCTTGGTTAGTACTTGGTTGGGAGACTGCCTGGGAATACCAAGTGCCGTAAGCTTTTTCTTAGTTTCACCTTATCCAGAGGTCCCTGCGTCTTGCCACGAATGTAAAGATGTCACTACCCTTTCATTTCACAAATTACCTTTATTTGTACAAAGACGGCAGTCCCCGCCCACTTTTGCAGAAAGTACTCGTAGCAATCGTATACAACTCACCGATTTCTTCCTCATTTTAATAACGACTTTCTCAAAGACATCTTGACATCAATGCCGCATCGACGTCTGCTCTTCTCTCGGTGCGACTCTCAATAAACCCTCAACTGAAAACAAAAGTGCTGATTCTGGCCGCTTCCCTTGCTTACGGCCATACCGTTCCGACTGCGCCCGATCTCGTCTGATCTCGGAAGCTAAGCGGGGCCGGGCTTGGTTAGTACTTGGTTGGGAGACTGCCTGGGAATACCAAGTGCCGTAAGCTTTTTCTTAGTTTCACCTTATCCAGAGGGCCCTGCGTCTTGCCACGAATGTAAAGATGTCACTACCCTTTCATTTCACAAATTACCTTTATTTGTACAAAGACGGCAGTCCCCGCCCACTTTTGCAGAAAGTACTCGTAGCAATCGTATACAACTCACCGATTTCTTCCTCATTTTAATAACGACTTTCTCAAAGACATCTTGACATCAGTGCCGCATCGACGTCTGCTCTTCTCTCGGTGCGACTCTCAATAAACCCTCAACTGAAAACAAAAGTGCTGATTCTGGCCGCTTCCCTTGCTTACGGCCATACCGTTCCGACTGCGCCCGATCTCGTCTGATCTCGGAAGCTAAGCGGGGCCGGGCTTGGTTAGTACTTGGTTGGGAGACTGCCTGGGAATACCAAGTGCCGTAAGCTTTTTCTTAGTTTCACCTTATCCAGAGGGCCCTGCGTCTTGCCACGAATGTAAAGATGTCACTACCCTTTCATTTCACAAATTACCTTTATTTGTACAAAGACGGCAGTCCCCGCCCACTTTTGCAGAAAGTACTCGTAGCAATCGTATACAACTCACCGATTTCTTCCTCATTTTAATAACGACTTTCTCAAAGACATCTTGACATCAGTGCCGCATCGACGTCTGCTCTTCTCTCGGTGCGACTCTCAATAAACCCTCAACTGAAAACAAAAGTGCTGATTCTGGCCGCTTCCCTCGCTTACGGCCATACCGTTCCGACTGCGCCCGATCTCGTCTGATCTCGAAAGCTAAGCGGGGCCGGGCTTGCTTAGTACTTGGTTGGGAGACTGCCTGGGAATACCAAGTGCCGTAAGCTTTTTCTTAGTTTCACCTTATCCAGAGGGCCCTGCGTCTTGCCACGAATGTAAAGATGTCACTACCCTTTCATTTCACAAATTACCTTTATTTGTACAAAGACGGCAGTCCCCGCCCACTTTTGCAGAAAGTACTCGTAGCAATCGTATACAACTCACCGCTTTCTTCCTCATTTTAATAACGACTTTCTCAAAGACATCTTGACATCAATGCCGCATCGACGTCTGCTCTTCTCTCGGTGCGACTCTCAATAAACCCTCAACTGAAAACAAAAGTGCTGATTCTGGCCGCTTCCCTCGCTTACGGCCATACCGTTCCGACTGCGCCCGATCTCGTCTGATCTCGGAAGCTAAGCGGGGCCGGGCTTGGTTAGTACTTGGTTGGGAGACTGCCTGGGAATACCAAGTGCCGTAAGCTTTTTCTTAGTTTCACCTTATCCAGAGGGCCCTGCGTCTTGCCACGAATGTAAAGATGTCACTACCCTTTCATTTCACAAATTACCTTTATTTGTAGAACGACAGCAGTCCCCGCCCACTTTTGCAGAAAGTACTCGTAGCAATCGTATACAACTCACCGCTTTCTTCCTCATTTTAATGACTTTCTCAAAGACATCTTGACATCAATGCCGCATCGACGTCTGCTCTTCTCTCGGTGCGACTCTCAATAAACCCTCAACTGAAAACAAAAGGGCTGATTCTGGCCGCTTCCCTCGCTTACGGCCATACCGTTCTGACTGCGCCCGATCTCGTCTGATCTCGGAAGCTAAGCGGGGCCGGGCTTGGTTAGTACTTGGTTGGGAGACTGCCTGGGAATACCAAGTGCCGTAAGCTTTTTCTTAATTTCACCTTATCCAGAGGGCCCTGCGTCTTGCCACGAATGTAAAGATGTCACTACCCTTTCATTTCACAAATTACCTTTATTTGTACAAAGACGGCAGTCCCCGCCCACTTTTGCAGAAAGTACTCGTAGCAATCGTATACAACTCACCGATTTCTTCCTCATTTTAATAACGACTTTCTCAAAGACATCTTGACATCAATGCCGCATCGACGTCTGCTCTTCTCTCGGTGCGACTCTCAAGAAACCCTCAACTGAAAACAAAAGTGCTGATTCTGGCCGCTTCCCTCGCTTACGGCCATACCATTTCCGACTGCGCCCGATCTCGTCTGATCTCGGAAGCTAAGCGGGGCCGGGCTTGGTTAGTACTTGGTTGGGAGACTGCCTGGGAATACCAAGTGCCGTAAGCTTTTTCTTAGTTTCACCTTATCCAGAGGGCCCTGCGTCTTGCCACGAATGTAAAGATGTCACTACCCTTTCATTTCACAAATTACCTTTATTTGTACAAAGACGGCAGTCCCCGCCCACTTTTGCAGAAAGTACTCGTAGCAATCGTATACAACTCACCGATTTCTTCCTCATTTTAATAACGACTTTCTCAAAGACATCTTGACATCAATGCCGCATCGATGTCTGCTCTTCTCTCGGTGCGACTCTCAAGAAACCCTCAACTGAAAACAAAAGTGCTGATTCTGGCCGCTTCCCTCGCTTACGGCCATACCATTTCCGACTGCGCCCGATCTCGTCTGATCTCGGAAGCTAAGCGGGGCCGGGCTTGGTTAGTACTTGGTTGGGAGACTGCCTGGGAATACCAAGTGCCGTAAGCTTTTTCTTAGTTTCACCTTATCCAGAGGGCCCTGCGTCTTGCCACGAATGTAAAGATGTCACTACCCTTTCATTTCACAAATTACCTTTATTTGTACAAAGACGGCAGTCCCCGCCCACTTTTGCAGAAAGTACTCGTAGCAATCGTATACAACTCACCGATTTCTTCCTCATTTTAATAACGACTTTCTCAAAGACATCTTGACATCAATGCCGCATCGACGTCTGCTCTTCTCTCGGTGCGACTCTCAATAAACCCTCAACTGAAAACAAAAGTGCTGATTCTGGCCGCTTCCCTTGCTTACGGCCATACCGTTCCGACTGCGCCCGATCTCGTCTGATCTCGGAAGCTAAGCGGGGCCGGGCTTGGTTAGTACTTGGTTGGGAGACTGCCTGGGAATACCAAGTGCCGTAAGCTTTTTCTTAGTTTCACCTTATCCAGAGGGCCCTGCGTCTTGCCACGAATGTAAACATGTCACTACCCTTTCATTTCACAAATTACCTTTATTTGTAGAACGACAGCAGTCCCCGCCCACTTTTGCAGAAAGTACTCGTAGCAATCGTATACAACTCACCACTTTCTTCCTCATTTTAATAACGACTTTCTCAAAGACATCTTGACATCAATGCCGCATCGACGTCTGCTCTTCTCTCGGTGCGACTCTCAATAAACCCTCAACTGAAAACAAAAGGGCTGATTCTGGCCGCTTCCCTCGCTTACGGCCATACCGTTCTGACTGCGCCCGATCTCGTCTGATCTCGGAAGCTAAGCGGGGCCGGGCTTGGTTAGTACTTGGTTGGGAGACTGCCTGGGAATACCAAGTGCCGTAAGCTTTTTCTTAATTTCACCTTATCCAGAGGGCCCTGCGTCTTGCCACGAATGTAAAGATGTCACTACCCTTTCATTTCACAAATTACCTTTATTTGTACAAAGATGGCAGTCCCCGCCCACTTTTGCAGAAAGTACTCGTAGCAATCGTATACAACTCACCGATTTCTTCCTCATTTTAATAACGACTTTCTCAAAGACATCTTGACATCAATGCCGCATCGACGTCTGCTCTTCTCTCGGTGCGACTCTCAAGAAACCCTCAACTGAAAACAAAAGTGCTGATTCTGGCCGCTTCCCTCGCTTACGGCCATACCATTTCCGACTGCGCCCGATCTCGTCTGATCTCGGAAGCTAAGCGGGGCCGGGCTTGGTTAGTACTTGGTTGGGAGACTGCCTGGGAATACCAAGTGCCGTAAGCTTTTTCTTAGTTTCACCTTATCCAGAGGGCCCTGCGTCTTGCCACGAATGTAAAGATGTCACTACCCTTTCATTTCACAAATTACCTTTATTTGTACAAAGACGGCAGTCCCCGCCCACTTTTGCAGAAAGTACTCGTAGCAATCGTATACAACTCACCGATTTCTTCCTCATTTTAATAACGACTTTCTCAAAGACATCTTGACATCAATGCCGCATCGACGTCTGCTCTTCTCTCGGTGCGACTCTCAATAAACCCTCAACTGAAAACAAAAGTGCTGATTCTGGCCGCTTCCCTCGCTTACGGCCATACCGTTCCGACTGCGCCCGATCTCGTCTGATCTCGGAAGCTAAGCGGGACCGGGCTTGGTTAGTACTTGGTTGGGAGACTGCCTGGAAATACCAAGTGCCGTAAGCTTTTTCTTAGTTTCACCTTATCCAGAGGGCCCTGCGTCTTGCCACGAATGTAAAGATGTCACTACCCTTTCATTTCACAAATTACCTTTATTTGTACAAAGACGGCAGTCCCCGCCCACTTTTGCAGAAAGTTCTCGTAGCAATCGTATACAACTCACCGATTTCTTCCTCATTTTAATAACGACTTTCTCAAAGACATCTTGACATCAATGCCGCATCGACGTCTGCTCTTCTCTCGGTGCGACTCTCAATAAACCCTCAACTGAAAACAAAAGTGCTGATTCTGGCCGCTTCCCTCGCTTACGGCCATACCGTTCCGACTGCGCCCGATCTCGTCTGATCTCGGAAGCTAAGCGGGGCCGGGCTTGGTTAGTACTTGGTTGGGAGACTGCCTGGGAATACCAAGTGCCGTAAGCTTTTTCTTAGTTTCACCTTATCCAGAGGGCCCTGCGTCTTGCCACGAATGTAAACATGTCACTACCCTTTCATTTCACAAATTACCTTTATTTGTACAAAGACGGCAGTCCCCGCCCACTTTTGCAGAAAGTACTCGTAGCAATCGTATACAACTCACCGATTTCTTCCTCATTTTAATAACGACTTTCTCAAAGACATCTTGACATCAATGCCGCATCGACGTCTGCTCTTCTCTCGGTGCGACTCTCAATAAACCCTCAACTGAAAACAAAAGTGCTGATTCTGGCCGTTTCCCTCGCTTACGGCCATACCGTTCCGACTGCGCCCGATCTCGTCTGATCTCGGAAGCTAAGCGGGGCCGGGCTTGGTTAGTACTTGGTTGGGAGACTGCCTGGGATTACCAAGTGCCGTAAGCTTTTTCTTACTTTCACTTTATCCAGAGGGCCCTGCGTCTTGCCACGAATTGAAAGATGTCACTCCCCTTTCATTTCACAAATTACCTTTATTTGTACAAGGACGGTAGCCCACTTTTGCAGAAAGTACTCGTAGCAATCGCATACAACTCACCGCTTTCTTCCTCACTTTAATAACGACTTTCTCAAAGACATCTTGACATCAATGCCGCATCGACGTCTGCTCTTCTCTCGGTGCGACTCTCAATAAACCCTCAACTGAAAACAAAAGGGTTGATTCTGGCCGCTTCCCTCGCTTACGGCCATACCGTTCCGACTGCGCCCGATCTCGTCTGATCTCGGAAGCTAAGCGGGGCCGGGCTTGGTTAGTACTTGGTTGGGAGACTGCCTGGGATTACCAAGTGCCGTAAGCTTTTTCTTAGTTTCACTTTATCCAGAGGGCCCTGCGTCTTGCCACGAATGTAAAGATGTCACTACCCTTTCATTTCACAAATTACCTTTATTTGTAGAACGACAGCAGTCCCCGCCCACTTTTGCAGAAAGTACTCGTAGCAATCGTATACAACTCACCGATTTCTTCCTCATTTTAATAACGACTTTCTCAAAGACATCTTGACATCAATGCCGCATCGACGTCTGCTCTTCTCTCGGTGCGACTCTCAATAAACCCTCAACTGAAAACAAAAGTGCTGATTCTGGCCGCTTCCCTCGCTTACGGCCATACCGTTCCGACTGCGCCCGATCTCGTCTTATCTCGGAAGCTAAGCGGGGCCGGGCTTGGTTAGTACTTGGTTGGGAGACTGCCTGGGAATACCAAGTGCCGTAAGCTTTTTCTTAGTTTCACCTTATCCAGAGGGCCCTGCGTCTTGCCACGAATGTAAAGATGTCACTACCCTTTCATTTCACAAATTACCTTTATTTGTACAAAGACGGCAGTCCCCGCCCACTTTTGCAGAAAGTACTCGTAGCAATCGTATACAACTCACCGATTTCTTCCTCATTTTAATAACGACTTTCTCAAAGACATCTTGACATCAATGCCGCATCGACGTCTGCTCTTCTCTCGGTGCGACTCTCAATAAACCCTCAACTGAAAACAAAAGTGCTGATTCTGGCCGCTTCCCTCGCTTACGGCCATACCGTTCCGACTGCGCCCGATCTCGTCTGATCTCGGAAGCTAAGCGGGGCCGGGCTTGGTTAGTACTTGGTTGGGAGACTGCCTGGGAAGACCAAGTGCCGTAAGCTTTTTCTTAGTTTCACCTTATCCAGAGGGCCCTGCGTCTTGCCACGAATGTAAAGATGTCACTACCCTTTCATTTCACAAATTACCTTTATTTGTACAAAGACGGCAGTCCCCGCCCACTTTTGCAGAAAGTACTCGTAGCAATCGTATACAACTCACCGCTTTCTTCCTCATTTTAATAACGACTTTCTCAAAGACATCTTGACATCAATGCCGCATCGACGTCTGCTCTTCTCTCGGTGCGACTCTCAATAAACCCTCAACTGAAAACAAAAGTGCTGATTCTGGCCGCTTCCCTCGCTTACGGCCATACCGTTCCGACTGCGCCCGATCTCGTCTGATCTCGGAAGCTAAGCGGGGCCGGGCTTGGTTAGTACTTGGTTGGGAGACTGCCTGGGAATACCAAGTGCCGTAAGCTTTTTCTTAGTTTCACCTTATCCAGAGGGCCCTGCGTCTTGCCACGAATGTAAAGATGTCACTACCCTTTCATTTCACAAATTACCTTTATTTGTACAAAGACGGCAGTCCCCGCCCACTTTTGCAGAAAGTACTCGTAGCAATCGTATACAACTCACCGCTTTCTTCCTCATTTTAATAACGACTTTCTCAAAGACATCTTGACATCAATGCCGCATCGACGTCTGCTCTTCTCTCGGTGCGACTCTCAATAAACCCTCAACTGAAAACAAAAGTGCTGATTCTGGCCGCTTCCCTCGCTTACGGCCATACCGTTCCGACTGCGCCCGATCTCGTCTGATCTCGGAAGCTAAGCGGGGCCGGGCTTGGTTAGTACTTGGTTGGGAGACTGCCTGGGAATACCAAGTGCCGTAAGCTTTTTCTTAGTTTCACCTTATCCAGAGGGCCCTGCGTCTTGCCACGAATGTAAAGATGTCACTACCCTTTCATTTCACAAATTACCTTTATTTGTACAAAGACGGCAGTCCCCGCCCACTTTTGCAGAAAGTACTCGTAGCAATCGTATACAACTCACCGCTTTCTTCCTCATTTTAATAACGACTTTCTCAAAGACATCTTGACATCAATGCCGCATCGACGTCTGCTCTTCTCTCGGTGCGACTCTCAATAAACCCTCAACTGAAAACAAAAGTGCTGATTCTGGCCGCTTCCCTCGCTTACGGCCATACCGTTCCGACTGCGCCCGATCTCGTCTGATCTCGGAAGCTAAGCGGGGCCGGGCTTGGTTAGTACTTGGTTGGGAGACTGCCTGGGAATACCAAGTGCCGTAAGCTTTTTCTTAGTTTCACCTTATCCAGAGGGCCCTGCGTCTTGCCACGAATGTAAAGATGTCACTACCCTTTCATTTCACAAATTACCTTTATTTGTACAAAGACGGCAGTCCCCGCCCACTTTTGCAGAAAGTACTCGTAGCAATCGTATACAACTCACCGATTTCTTCCTCATTTTAATAACGACTTTCTCAAAGACATCTTGACATCAATGCCGCATCGACGTCTGCTCTTCTCTCGGTGCGACTCTCAATAAACCCTCAACTGAAAACAAAAGTGCTGATTCTGGCCGCTTCCCTCGCTTACGGCCATACCGTTCCGACTGCGCCCGATCTCGTCTGATCTCGGAAGCTAAGCGGGGCCGGGCTTGGTTAGTACTTGGTTGGGAGACTGCCTGGGAATACCAAGTGCCGTAAGCTTTTTCTTAGTTTCACCTTATCCAGAGGGCCCTGCGTCTTGCCACGAATGTAAAGATGTCACTACCCTTTCATTTCACAAATTACCTTTATTTGTACAAAGACGGCAGTCCCCGCCCACTTTTGCAGAAAGTACTCGTAGCAATCGTATACAACTCACCGATTTCTTCCTCATTTTAATAACGACTTTCTCAAAGACATCTTGACATCAATGCCGCATCGACGTCTGCTCTTCTCTCGGTGCGACTCTCAATAAACCCTCAACTGAAAACAAAAGTGCTGATTCTGGCCGCTTCCCTCGCTTACGGCCATACCGTTCCGACTGCGCCCGATCTCGTCTGATCTCGGAAGCTAAGCGGGGCCGGGCTTGGTTAGTACTTGGTTGGGAGACTGCCTGGGAATACCAAGTGCCGTAAGCTTTTTCTTAGTTTCACCTTATCCAGAGGGCCCTGCGTCTTGCCACGAATGTAAAGATGTCACTACCCTTTCATTTCACAAATTACCTTTATTTGTACAAAGACGGCAGTCCCCGCCCACTTTTGCAGAAAGTACTCGTAGCAATCGTATACAACTCACCGATTTCTTCCTCATTTTAATAACGACTTTCTCAAAGACATCTTGACATCAATGCCGCATCGACGTCTGCTCTTCTCTCGGTGCGACTCTCAATAAACCCTCAACTGAAAACAAAAGTGCTGATTCTGGCCGCTTCCCTCGCTTACGGCCATACCGTTCCGACTGCGCCCGATCTCGTCTGATCTCGGAAGCTAAGCGGGGCCGGGCTTGGTTAGTACTTGGTTGGGAGACTGCCTGGGAATACCAAGTGCCGTAAGCTTTTTCTTAGTTTCACCTTATCCAGAGGGCCCTGCGTCTTGCCACGAATGTAAAGATGTCACTACCCTTTCATTTCACAAATTACCTTTATTTGTACAAAGACGGCAGTCCCCGCCCACTTTTGCAGAAAGTACTCGTAGCAATCGTATACAACTCACCGATTTCTTCCTCATTTTAATAACGACTTTCTCAAAGACATCTTGACATCAATGCCGCATCGACGTCTGCTCTTCTCTCGGTGCGACTCTCAATAAACCCTCAACTGAAAACAAAAGTGCTGATTCTGGCCGCTTCCCTCGCTTACGGCCATACCGTTCCGACTGCGCCCGATCTCGTCTGATCTCGGAAGCTAAGCGGGGCCGGGCTTGGTTAGTACTTGGTTGGGAGACTGCCTGGGAATACCAAGTGCCGTAAGCTTTTTCTTAGTTTCACCTTATCCAGAGGGCCCTGCGTCTTGCCACGAATGTAAAGATGTCACTACCCTTTCATTTCACAAATTACCTTTATTTGTACAAAGACGGCAGTCCCCGCCCACTTTTGCAGAAAGTACTCGTAGCAATCGTATACAACTCACCGATTTCTTCCTCATTTTAATAACGACTTTCTCAAAGACATCTTGACATCAATGCCGCATCGACGTCTGCTCTTCTCTCGGTGCGACTCTCAATAAACCCTCAACTGAAAACAAAAGTGCTGATTCTGGCCGCTTCCCTCGCTTACGGCCATACCGTTCCGACTGCGCCCGATCTCGTCTGATCTCGGAAGCTAAGCGGGGCCGGGCTTGGTTAGTACTTGGTTGGGAGACTGCCTGGGAATACCAAGTGCCGTAAGCTTTTTCTTAGTTTCACCTTATCCAGAGGGCCCTGCGTCTTGCCACGAATGTAAAGATGTCACTACCCTTTCATTTCACAAATTACCTTTATTTGTACAAAGACGGCAGTCCCCGCCCACTTTTGCAGAAAGTACTCGTAGCAATCGTATACAACTCACCGATTTCTTCCTCATTTTAATAACGACTTTCTCAAAGACATCTTGACATCAATGCCGCATCGACGTCTGCTCTTCTCTCGGTGCGACTCTCAATAAACCCTCAACTGAAAACAAAAGTGCTGATTCTGGCCGTTTCCCTCGCTTACGGCCATACCGTTCCGACTGCGCCCGATCTCGTCTGATCTCGGAAGCTAAGCGGGGCCGGGCTTGGTTAGTACTTGGTTGGGAGACTGCCTGGGATTACCAAGTGCCGTAAGCTTTTTCTTACTTTCACTTTATCCAGAGGGCCCTGCGTCTTGCCACGAATTGAAAGATGTCACTCCCCTTTCATTTCACAAATTACCTTTATTTGTACAAGGACGGTAGCCCACTTTTGCAGAAAGTACTCGTAGCAATCGCATACAACTCACCGCTTTCTTCCTCACTTTAATAACGACTTTCTCAAAGACATCTTGACATCAATGCCGCATCGACGTCTGCTCTTCTCTCGGTGCGACTCTCAATAAACCCTCAACTGAAAACAAAAGGGTTGATTCTGGCCGCTTCCCTCGCTTACGGCCATACCGTTCCGACTGCGCCCGATCTCGTCTGATCTCGGAAGCTAAGCGGGGCCGGGCTTGGTTAGTACTTGGTTGGGAGACTGCCTGGGATTACCAAGTGCCGTAAGCTTTTTCTTAGTTTCACTTTATCCAGAGGGCCCTGCGTCTTGCCACGAATGTAAAGATATCACTACCCTTTCATTTCACAAATTACCTTTATTTGTAGAACGACAGCAGTCCCCGCCCACTTTTGCAGAAAGTACTCGTAGCAATCGTATACAACTCACCGATTTCTTCCTCATTTTAATAACGACTTTCTCAAAGACATCTTGACATCAATGCCGCATCGACGTCTGCTCTTCTCTCGGTGCGACTCTCAATAAACCCTCAACTGAAAACAAAAGTGCTGATTCTGGCCGCTTCCCTCGCTTACGGCCATACCGTTCCGACTGCGCCCGATCTCGTCTTATCTCGGAAGCTAAGCGGGGCCGGGCTTGGTTAGTACTTGGTTGGGAGACTGCCTGGGAATACCAAGTGCCGTAAGCTTTTTCTTAGTTTCACCTTATCCAGAGGGCCCTGCGTCTTGCCACGAATGTAAAGATGTCACTACCCTTTCATTTCACAAATTACCTTTATTTGTACAAAGACGGCAGTCCCCGCCCACTTTTGCAGAAAGTACTCGTAGCAATCGTATACAACTCACCGATTTCTTCCTCATTTTAATAACGACTTTCTCAAAGACATCTTGACATCAATGCCGCATCGACGTCTGCTCTTCTCTCGGTGCGACTCTCAATAAACCCTCAACTGAAAACAAAAGTGCTGATTCTGGCCGCTTCCCTCGCTTACGGCCATACCGTTCCGACTGCGCCCGATCTCGTCTGATCTCGGAAGCTAAGCGGGGCCGGGCTTGGTTAGTACTTGGTTGGGAGACTGCCTGGGAAGACCAAGTGCCGTAAGCTTTTTCTTAGTTTCACCTTATCCAGAGGGCCCTGCGTCTTGCCACGAATGTAAAGATGTCACTACCCTTTCATTTCACAAATTACCTTTATTTGTACAAAGACGGCAGTCCCCGCCCACTTTTGCAGAAAGTACTCGTAGCAATCGTATACAACTCACCGCTTTCTTCCTCATTTTAATAACGACTTTCTCAAAGACATCTTGACATCAATGCCGCATCGACGTCTGCTCTTCTCTCGGTGCGACTCTCAATAAACCCTCAACTGAAAACAAAAGTGCTGATTCTGGCCGCTTCCCTCGCTTACGGCCATACCGTTCCGACTGCGCCCGATCTCGTCTGATCTCGGAAGCTAAGCGGGGCCGGGCTTGGTTAGTACTTGGTTGGGAGACTGCCTGGGAATACCAAGTGCCGTAAGCTTTTTCTTAGTTTCACCTTATCCAGAGGGCCCTGCGTCTTGCCACGAATGTAAAGATGTCACTACCCTTTCATTTCACAAATTACCTTTATTTGTACAAAGACGGCAGTCCCCGCCCACTTTTGCAGAAAGTACTCGTAGCAATCGTATACAACTCACCGATTTCTTCCTCATTTTAATAACGACTTTCTCAAAGACATCTTGACATCAATGCCGCATCGACGTCTGCTCTTCTCTCGGTGCGACTCTCAATAAACCCTCAACTGAAAACAAAAGTGCTGATTCTGGCCGCTTCCCTCGCTTACGGCCATACCGTTCCGACTGCGCCCGATCTCGTCTGATCTCGGAAGCTAAGCGGGGCCGGGCTTGGTTAGTACTTGGTTGGGAGACTGCCTGGGAATACCAAGTGCCGTAAGCTTTTTCTTAGTTTCACCTTATCCAGAGGGCCCTGCGTCTTGCCACGAATGTAAAGATGTCACTACCCTTTCATTTCACAAATTACCTTTATTTGTACAAAGACGGCAGTCCCCGCCCGCTTTTGCAGAAAGTACTCGTAGCAATCGTATACAACTCACCGATTTCTTCCTCATTTTAATAACGACTTTCTCAAAGACATCTTGACATCAATGCCGCATCGACGTCTGCTCTTCTCTCGGTGCGACTCTCAATAAACCCTCAACTGAAAACAAAAGTGCTGATTCTGGCCGCTTCCCTCGCTTACGGCCATACCGTTCCGACTGCGCCCGATCTCGTCTGATCTCGGAAGCTAAGCGGGGCCGGGCTTGGTTAGTACTTGGTTGGGAGACTGCCTGGGAATACCAAGTGCCGTAAGCTTTTTCTTAGTTTCACCTTATCCAGAGGGCCCTGCGTCTTGCCACGAATGTAAAGATGTCACTACCCTTTCATTTCACAAATTACCTTTATTTGTACAAAGACGGCAGTCCCCGCCCACTTTTGCAGAAAGTACTCGTAGCAATCGTATACAACTCACCGATTTCTTCCTCATTTTAATAACGACTTTCTCAAAGACATCTTGACATCAATGCCGCATCGACGTCTGCTCTTCTCTCGGTGCGACTCTCAATAAACCCTCAACTGAAAACAAAAGTGCTGATTCTGGCCGCTTCCCTCGCTTACGGCCATACCGTTCCGACTGCGCCCGATCTCGTCTGATCTCGGAAGCTAAGCGGGGCCGGGCTTGGTTAGTACTTGGTTGGGAGACTGCCTGGGAATACCAAGTGCCGTAAGCTTTTTCTTAGTTTCACCTTATCCAGAGGGCCCTGCGTCTTGCCACGAATGTAAAGATGTCACTACCCTTTCATTTCACAAATTACCTTTATTTGTACAAAGACGGCAGTCCCCGCCCACTTTTGCAGAAAGTACTCGTAGCAATCGTATACAACTCACCGATTTCTTCCTCATTTTAATAACGACTTTCTCAAAGACATCTTGACATCAATGCCGCATCGACGTCTGCTCTTCTCTCGGTGCGACTCTCAATAAACCCTCAACTGAAAACAAAAGTGCTGATTCTGGCCGCTTCCCTCGCTTACGGCCATACCGTTCCGACTGCGCCCGATCTCGTCTGATCTCGGAAGCTAAGCGGGGCCGGGCTTGGTTAGTACTTGGTTGGGAGACTGCCTGGGAATACCAAGTGCCGTAAGCTTTTTCTTAGTTTCACCTTATCCAGAGGGCCCTGCGTCTTGCCACGAATGTAAAGATGTCACTACCCTTTCATTTCACAAATTACCTTTATTTGTACAAAGACGGCAGTCCCCGCCCACTTTTGCAGAAAGTACTCGTAGCAATCGTATACAACTCACCGATTTCTTCCTCATTTTAATAACGACTTTCTCAAAGACATCTTGACATCAATGCCGCATCGACGTCTGCTCTTCTCTCGGTGCGACTCTCAATAAACCCTCAACTGAAAACAAAAGTGCTGATTCTGGCCGCTTCCCTCGCTTACGGCCATACCGTTCCGACTGCGCCCGATCTCGTCTGATCTCGGAAGCTAAGCGGGGCCGGGCTTGGTTAGTACTTGGTTGGGAGACTGCCTGGGAATACCAAGTGCCGTAAGCTTTTTCTTAGTTTCACCTTATCCAGAGGGCCCTGCGTCTTGCCACGAATGTAAAGATGTCACTACCCTTTCATTTCACAAATTACCTTTATTTGTACAAAGACGGCAGTCCCCGCCCACTTTTGCAGAAAGTACTCGTAGCAATCGTATACAACTCACCGATTTCTTCCTCATTTTAATAACGACTTTCTCAAAGACATCTTGACATCAATGCCGCATCGACGTCTGCTCTTCTCTCGGTGCGACTCTCAATAAACCCTCAACTGAAAACAAAAGTGCTGATTCTGGCCGCTTCCCTCGCTTACGGCCATACCGTTCCGACTGCGCCCGATCTCGTCTGATCTCGGAAGCTAAGCGGGGCCGGGCTTGGTTAGTACTTGGTTGGGAGACTGCCTGGGAATACCAAGTGCCGTAAGCTTTTTCTTAGTTTCACCTTATCCAGAGGGCCCTGCGTCTTGCCACGAATGTAAAGATGTCACTACCCTTTCATTTCACAAATTACCTTTATTTGTACAAAGACGGCAGTCCCCGCCCACTTTTGCAGAAAGTACTCGTAGCAATCGTATACAACTCACCGATTTCTTCCTCATTTTAATAACGACTTTCTCAAAGACATCTTGACATCAATGCCGCATCGACGTCTGCTCTTCTCTCGGTGCGACTCTCAATAAACCCTCAACTGAAAACAAAAGTGCTGATTCTGGCCGCTTCCCTCGCTTACGGCCATACCGTTCCGACTGCGCCCGATCTCGTCTGATCTCGGAAGCTAAGCGGGGCCGGGCTTGGTTAGTACTTGGTTGGGAGACTGCCTGGGAATACCAAGTGCCGTAAGCTTTTTCTTAGTTTCACCTTATCCAGAGGGCCCTGCGTCTTGCCACGAATGTAAAGATGTCACTACCCTTTCATTTCACAAATTACCTTTATTTGTACAAAGACGGCAGTCCCCGCCCACTTTTGCAGAAAGTACTCGTAGCAATCGTATACAACTCACCGATTTCTTCCTCATTTTAATAACGACTTTCTCAAAGACATCTTGACATCAATGCCGCATCGACGTCTGCTCTTCTCTCGGTGCGACTCTCAATAAACCCTCAACTGAAAACAAAAGTGCTGATTCTGGCCGCTTCCCTCGCTTACGGCCATACCGTTCCGACTGCGCCCGATCTCGTCTGATCTCGGAAGCTAAGCGGGGCCGGGCTTGGTTAGTACTTGGTTGGGAGACTGCCTGGGAATACCAAGTGCCGTAAGCTTTTTCTTAGTTTCACCTTATCCAGAGGGCCCTGCGTCTTGCCACGAATGTAAAGATGTCACTACCCTTTCATTTCACAAATTACCTTTATTTGTACAAAGACGGCAGTCCCCGCCCACTTTTGCAGAAAGTACTCGTAGCAATCGTATACAACTCACCGATTTCTTCCTCATTTTAATAACGACTTTCTCAAAGACATCTTGACATCAATGCCGCATCGACGTCTGCTCTTCTCTCGGTGCGACTCTCAATAAACCCTCAACTGAAAACAAAAGTGCTGATTCTGGCCGCTTCCCTCGCTTACGGCCATACCGTTCCGACTGCGCCCGATCTCGTCTGATCTCGGAAGCTAAGCGGGGCCGGGCTTGGTTAGTACTTGGTTGGGAGACTGCCTGGGAATACCAAGTGCCGTAAGCTTTTTCTTAGTTTCACCTTATCCAGAGGGCCCTGCGTCTTGCCACGAATGTAAAGATGTCACTACCCTTTCATTTCACAAATTACCTTTATTTGTACAAAGACGGCAGTCCCCGCCCACTTTTGCAGAAAGTACTCGTAGCAATCGTATACAACTCACCGATTTCTTCCTCATTTTAATAACGACTTTCTCAAAGACATCTTGACATCAATGCCGCATCGACGTCTGCTCTTCTCTCGGTGCGACTCTCAATAAACCCTCAACTGAAAACAAAAGTGCTGATTCTGGCCGCTTCCCTCGCTTACGGCCATACCGTTCCGACTGCGCCCGATCTCGTCTGATCTCGGAAGCTAAGCGGGGCCGGGCTTGGTTAGTACTTGGTTGGGAGACTGCCTGGGAATACCAAGTGCCGTAAGCTTTTTCTTAGTTTCACCTTATCCAGAGGGCCCTGCGTCTTGCCACGAATGTAAAGATGTCACTACCCTTTCATTTCACAAATTACCTTTATTTGTACAAAGACGGCAGTCCCCGCCCACTTTTGCAGAAAGTACTCGTAGCAATCGTATACAACTCACCGATTTCTTCCTCATTTTAATAACGACTTTCTCAAAGACATCTTGACATCAATGCCGCATCGACGTCTGCTCTTCTCTCGGTGCGACTCTCAATAAACCCTCAACTGAAAACAAAAGTGCTGATTCTGGCCGCTTCCCTCGCTTACGGCCATACCGTTCCGACTGCGCCCGATCTCGTCTGATCTCGGAAGCTAAGCGGGGCCGGGCTTGGTTAGTACTTGGTTGGGAGACTGCCTGGGAATACCAAGTGCCGTAAGCTTTTTCTTAGTTTCACCTTATCCAGAGGGCCCTGCGTCTTGCCACGAATGTAAAGATGTCACTACCCTTTCATTTCACAAATTACCTTTATTTGTACAAAGACGGCAGTCCCCGCCCACTTTTGCAGAAAGTACTCGTAGCAATCGTATACAACTCACCGATTTCTTCCTCATTTTAATAACGACTTTCTCAAAGACATCTTGACATCAATGCCGCATCGACGTCTGCTCTTCTCTCGGTGCGACTCTCAATAAACCCTCAACTGAAAACAAAAGTGCTGATTCTGGCCGCTTCCCTCGCTTACGGCCATACCGTTCCGACTGCGCCCGATCTCGTCTGATCTCGGAAGCTAAGCGGGGCCGGGCTTGGTTAGTACTTGGTTGGGAGACTGCCTGGGAATACCAAGTGCCGTAAGCTTTTTCTTAGTTTCACCTTATCCAGAGGGCCCTGCGTCTTGCCACGAATGTAAAGATGTCACTACCCTTTCATTTCACAAATTACCTTTATTTGTACAAAGACGGCAGTCCCCGCCCACTTTTGCAGAAAGTACTCGTAGCAATCGTATACAACTCACCGATTTCTTCCTCATTTTAATAACGACTTTCTCAAAGACATCTTGACATCAATGCCGCATCGACGTCTGCTCTTCTCTCGGTGCGACTCTCAATAAACCCTCAACTGAAAACAAAAGTGCTGATTCTGGCCGCTTCCCTCGCTTACGGCCATACCGTTCCGACTGCGCCCGATCTCGTCTGATCTCGGAAGCTAAGCGGGGCCGGGCTTGGTTAGTACTTGGTTGGGAGACTGCCTGGGAATACCAAGTGCCGTAAGCTTTTTCTTAGTTTCACCTTATCCAGAGGGCCCTGCGTCTTGCCACGAATGTAAAGATGTCACTACCCTTTCATTTCACAAATTACCTTTATTTGTACAAAGACGGCAGTCCCCGCCCACTTTTGCAGAAAGTACTCGTAGCAATCGTATACAACTCACCGATTTCTTCCTCATTTTAATAACGACTTTCTCAAAGACATCTTGACATCAATGCCGCATCGACGTCTGCTCTTCTCTCGGTGCGACTCTCAATAAACCCTCAACTGAAAACAAAAGTGCTGATTCTGGCCGCTTCCCTCGCTTACGGCCATACCGTTCCGACTGCGCCCGATCTCGTCTGATCTCGGAAGCTAAGCGGGGCCGGGCTTGGTTAGTACTTGGTTGGGAGACTGCCTGGGAATACCAAGTGCCGTAAGC
Organism: Paramormyrops kingsleyae; assembly: GCF_048594095.1. Taxonomy (NCBI): domain Eukaryota; kingdom Metazoa; phylum Chordata; class Actinopteri; order Osteoglossiformes; family Mormyridae; genus Paramormyrops; species Paramormyrops kingsleyae. The sequence goes on along the minus strand of NC_132800.1, from coordinate 46,172,669 downwards.
TTTTTCTTAGTTTCACCTTATCCAGAGGGCCCTGCGTCTTGCCACGAATGTAAAGATGTCACTACCCTTTCATTTCACAAATTACCTTTATTTGTACAAAGACGGCAGTCCCCGCCCACTTTTGCAGAAAGTACTCGTAGCAATCGTATACAACTCACCGATTTCTTCCTCATTTTAATAACGACTTTCTCAAAGACATCTTGACATCAATGCCGCATCGACGTCTGCTCTTCTCTCGGTGCGACTCTCAATAAACCCTCAACTGAAAACAAAAGTGCTGATTCTGGCCGCTTCCCTCGCTTACGGCCATACCGTTCCGACTGCGCCCGATCTCGTCTGATCTCGGAAGCTAAGCGGGGCCGGGCTTGGTTAGTACTTGGTTGGGAGACTGCCTGGGAATACCAAGTGCGGTAAGCTTTTTCTTAGTTTCACCTTATCCAGAGGGCCCTGCGTCTTGCCACGAATGTAAAGATGTCACTACCCTTTCATTTCACAAATTACCTTTATTTGTACAAAGACGGCAGTCCCCGCCCACTTTTGCAGAAAGTACTCGTAGCAATCGTATACAACTCACCGATTTCTTCCTCATTTTAATAACGACTTTCTCAAAGACATCTTGACATCAATGCCGCATCGACGTCTGCTCTTCTCTCGGTGCGACTCTCAATAAACCCTCAACTGAAAACAAAAGTGCTGATTCTGGCCGCTTCCCTCGCTTACGGCCATATCGTTCCGACTGCGCCCGATCTCGTCTGATCTCGGAAGCTAAGCGGGGCCGGGCTTGGTTAGTACTTGGTTGGGAGACTGCCTGGGAATACCAAGTGCCGTAAGCTTTTTCTTAGTTTCACCTTATCCAGAGGGCCCTGCGTCTTGCCACGAATGTAAAGATGTCACTACCCTTTCATTTCACAAATTACCTTTATTTGTACAAAGACGGCAGTCCCCGCCCACTTTTGCAGAAAGTACTCGTAGCAATCGTATACAACTCACCGATTTCTTCCTCATTTTAATAACGACTTTCTCAAAGACATCTTGACATCAATGCCGCATCGACGTCTGCTCTTCTCTCGGTGCGACTCTCAATAAACCCTCAACTGAAAACAAAAGTGCTGATTCTGGCCGCTTCCCTCGCTTACGGCCATACCGTTCCGACTGCGCCCGATCTCGTCTGATCTCGGAAGCTAAGCGGGGCCGGGCTTGGTTAGTACTTGGTTGGGAGACTGCCTGGGAATACCAAGTGCCGTAAGCTTTTTCTTAGTTTCACCTTATCCAGAGGGCCCTGCGTCTTGCCACGAATGTAAAGATGTCACTACCCTTTCATTTCACAAATTACCTTTATTTGTACAAAGACGGCAGTCCCCGCCCACTTTTGCAGAAAGTACTCGTAGCAATCGTATACAACTCACCGATTTCTTCCTCATTTTAATAACGACTTTCTCAAAGACATCTTGACATCAATGCCGCATCGACGTCTGCTCTTCTCTCGGTGCGACTCTCTATAAACCCTCAACTGAAAACAAAAGTGCTGATTCTGGCCGCTTCCCTCGCTTACGGCCATACCGTTCCGACTGCGCCCGATCTCGTCTGATCTCGGAAGCTAAGCGGGGCCGGGCTTGGTTAGTACTTGGTTGGGAGACTGCCTGGGAATACCAAGTGCCGTAAGCTTTTTCTTAGTTTCACCTTATCCAGAGGGCCCTGCGTCTTGCCATGAATGTAAAGATGTCACTACCCTTTCATTTCACAAATTACCTTTATTTGTACAAAGACGGCAGTCCCCGCCCACTTTTGCAGAAAGTACTCGTAGCAATCGTATACAACTCACTGATTTCTTCCTCATTTTAATAACGACTTTCTCAAAGACATCTTGACATCAATGCCGCATCGACGTCTGCTCTTCTCTCGGTGCGACTCTCAATAAACCCTCAACTGAAAACAAAAGTGCTGATTCTGGCCGCTTCCCTCGCTTACGGCCATACCGTTCCGACTGCGCCCGATCTTGTCTGATCTCGGAAGCTAAGCGGGGCCGGGCTTGGTTAGTACTTGGTTGGGAGACTGCCTGGGAATACCAAGTGCGGTAAGCTTTTTCTTAGTTTCACCTTATCCAGAGGGCCCTGCGTCTTGCCACGAATGTAAAGATGTCACTACCCTTTCATTTCACAAATTACCTTTATTTGTACAAAGACGGCAGTCCCCGCCCACTTTTGCAGAAAGTACTCGTAGCAATCGTATACAACTCACCGATTTCTTCCTCATTTTAATAACGACTTTCTCAAAGACATCTTGACATCAATGCCGCATCGACGTCTGCTCTTCTCTCGGTGCGACTCTCAATAAACCCTCAACTGAAAACAAAAGTGCTGATTCTGGCCGCTTCCCTCGCTTACGGCCATACCGTTCCGACTGCGCCCGATCTCGTCTGATCTCGGAAGCTAAGCGGGGCCGGGCTTGGTTAGTACTTGGTTGGGAGACTGCCTGGGAATACCAAGTGCCGTAAGCTTTTTCTTAGTTTCACCTTATCCAGAGGGCCCTGCGTCTTGCCACGAATGTAAAGATGTCACTACCCTTTCATTTCACAAATTACCTTTATTTGTACAAAGACGGCAGTCCCCGCCCACTTTTGCAGAAAGTACTCGTAGCAATCGTATACAACTCACCGATTTCTTCCTCATTTTAATAACGACTTTCTCAAAGACATCTTGACATCAATGCCGCATCGACGTCTGCTCTTCTCTCGGTGCGACTCTCAATAAACCCTCAACTGAAAACAAAAGTGCTGATTCTGGCCGCTTCCCTCGCTTACGGCCATACCGTTCCGACTGCGCCCGATCTCGTCTGATCTCGGAAGCTAAGCGGGGCCGGGCTTGGTTAGTACTTGGTTGGGAGACTGCCTGGGAATACCAAGTGCCGTAAGCTTTTTCTTAGTTTCACCTTATCCAGAGGGCCCTGCGTCTTGCCACGAATGTAAAGATGTCACTACCCTTTCATTTCACAAATTACCTTTATTTGTACAAAGACGGCAGTCCCCGCCCGCTTTTGCAGAAAGTACTCGTAGCAATCGTATACAACTCACCGATTTCTTCCTCATTTTAATAACGACTTTCTCAAAGACATCTTGACATCAATGCCGCATCGACGTCTGCTCTTCTCTCGGTGCGACTCTCTATAAACCCTCAACTGAAAACAAAAGTGCTGATTCTGGCCGCTTCCCTCGCTTACGGCCATACCGTTCCGACTGCGCCCGATCTCGTCTGATCTCGGAAGCTAAGCGGGGCCGGGCTTGGTTAGTACTTGGTTGGGAGACTGCCTGGGAATACCAAGTGCCGTAAGCTTTTTCTTAGTTTCACCTTATCCAGAGGGCCCTGCGTCTTGCCACGAATGTAAAGATGTCACTACCATTTCATTTCACAAATTACCTTTATTTGTACAAAGACGGCAGTCCCCGCCCACTTTTGCAGAAAGTACTCGTAGCAATCGTATACAACTCACCGATTTCTTCCTCATTTTAATAACGACTTTCTCAAAGACATCTTGACATCAATGCCGCATCGACGTCTGCTCTTCTCTCGGTGCGACTCTCAATAAACCCTCAACTGAAAACAAAAGTGCTGATTCTGGCCGCTTCCCTCGCTTACGGCCATACCGTTCCGACTGCGCCCGATCTCGTCTGATCTCGGAAGCTAAGCGGGGCCGGGCTTGGTTAGTACTTGGTTGGGAGACTGCCTGGGAATACCAAGTGCGGTAAGCTTTTTCTTAGTTTCACCTTATCCAGAGGGCCCTGCGTCTTGCCACGAATGTAAAGATGTCACTACCATTTCATTTCACAAATTACCTTTATTTGTACAAAGACGGCAGTCCCCGCCCACTTTTGCAGAAAGTACTCGTAGCAATCGTATACAACTCACCGATTTCTTCCTCATTTTAATAACGACTTTCTCAAAGACATCTTGACATCAATGCCGCATCGACGTCTGCTCTTCTCTCGGTGCGACTCTCAATAAACCCTCAACTGAAAACAAAAGTGCTGATTCTGGCCGCTTCCCTCGCTTACGGCCATACCGTTCCGACTGCGCCCGATCTCGTCTGATCTCGGAAGCTAAGCGGGGCCGGGCTTGGTTAGTACTTGGTTGGGAGACTGCCTGGGAATACCAAGTGCCGTAAGCTTTTTCTTAGTTTCACCTTATCCAGAGGGCCCTGCGTCTTGCCACGAATGTAAAGATGTCACTACCCTTTCATTTCACAAATTACCTTTATTTGTACAAAGACGGCAGTCCCCGCCCACTTTTGCAGAAAGTACTCGTAGCAATCGTATACAACTCACCGATTTCTTCCTCATTTTAATAACGACTTTCTCAAAGACATCTTGACATCAATGCCGCATCGACGTCTGCTCTTCTCTCGGTGCGACTCTCAATAAACCCTCAACTGAAAACAAAAGTGCTGATTCTGGCCGCTTCCCTCGCTTACGGCCATACCGTTCCGACTGCGCCCGATCTCGTCTGATCTCGGAAGCTAAGCGGGGCCGGGCTTGGTTAGTACTTGGTTGGGAGACTGCCTGGGAATACCAAGTGCCGTAAGCTTTTTCTTAGTTTCACCTTATCCAGAGGGCCCTGCGTCTTGCCACGAATGTAAAGATGTCACTACCCTTTCATTTCACAAATTACCTTTATTTGTACAAAGACGGCAGTCCCCGCCCACTTTTGCAGAAAGTACTCGTAGCAATCGTATACAACTCACCGATTTCTTCCTCATTTTAATAACGACTTTCTCAAAGACATCTTGACATCAATGCCGCATCGACGTCTGCTCTTCTCTCGGTGCGACTCTCAATAAACCCTCAACTGAAAACAAAAGTGCTGATTCTGGCCGCTTCCCTCGCTTACGGCCATACCGTTCCGACTGCGCCCGATCTCGTCTGATCTCGGAAGCTAAGCGGGGCCGGGCTTGGTTAGTACTTGGTTGGGAGACTGCCTGGGAATACCAAGTGCCGTAAGCTTTTTCTTAGTTTCACCTTATCCAGAGGGCCCTGCGTCTTGCCACGAATGTAAAGATGTCACTACCCTTTCATTTCACAAATTACCTTTATTTGTACAAAGACGGCAGTCCCCGCCCACTTTTGCAGAAAGTACTCGTAGCAATCGTATACAACTCACCGATTTCTTCCTCATTTTAATAACGACTTTCTCAAAGACATCTTGACATCAATGCCGCATCGACGTCTGCTCTTCTCTCGGTGCGACTCTCAATAAACCCTCAACTGAAAACAAAAGTGCTGATTCTGGCCGCTTCCCTCGCTTACGGCCATACCGTTCCGACTGCGCCCGATCTCGTCTGATCTCGGAAGCTAAGCGGGGCCGGGCTTGGTTAGTACTTGGTTGGGAGACTGCCTGGGAATACCAAGTGCCGTAAGCTTTTTCTTAGTTTCACCTTATCCAGAGGGCCCTGCGTCTTGCCACGAATGTAAAGATGTCACTACCCTTTCATTTCACAAATTACCTTTATTTGTACAAAGACGGCAGTCCCCGCCCACTTTTGCAGAAAGTACTCGTAGCAATCGTATACAACTCACCGATTTCTTCCTCATTTTAATAACGACTTTCTCAAAGACATCTTGACATCAATGCCGCATCGACGTCTGCTCTTCTCTCGGTGCGACTCTCAATAAACCCTCAACTGAAAACAAAAGTGCTGATTCTGGCCGCTTCCCTCGCTTACGGCCATACCGTTCCGACTGCGCCCGATCTCGTCTGATCTCGGAAGCTAAGCGGGGCCGGGCTTGGTTAGTACTTGGTTGGGAGACTGCCTGGGAATACCAAGTGCCGTAAGCTTTTTCTTAGTTTCACCTTATCCAGAGGGCCCTGCGTCTTGCCACGAATGTAAAGATGTCACTACCCTTTCATTTCACAAATTACCTTTATTTGTACAAAGACGGCAGTCCCCGCCCACTTTTGCAGAAAGTACTCGTAGCAATCGTATACAACTCACCGATTTCTTCCTCATTTTAATAACGACTTTCTCAAAGACATCTTGACATCAATGCCGCATCGACGTCTGCTCTTCTCTCGGTGCGACTCTCAATAAACCCTCAACTGAAAACAAAAGTGCTGATTCTGGCCGCTTCCCTCGCTTACGGCCATACCGTTCCGACTGCGCCCGATCTCGTCTGATCTCGGAAGCTAAGCGGGGCCGGGCTTGGTTAGTACTTGGTTGGGAGACTGCCTGGGAATACCAAGTGCCGTAAGCTTTTTCTTAGTTTCACCTTATCCAGAGGGCCCTGCGTCTTGCCACGAATGTAAAGATGTCACTACCCTTTCATTTCACAAATTACCTTTATTTGTACAAAGACGGCAGTCCCCGCCCACTTTTGCAGAAAGTACTCGTAGCAATCGTATACAACTCACCGATTTCTTCCTCATTTTAATAACGACTTTCTCAAAGACATCTTGACATCAATGCCGCATCGACGTCTGCTCTTCTCTCGGTGCGACTCTCAATAAACCCTCAACTGAAAACAAAAGTGCTGATTCTGGCCGCTTCCCTCGCTTACGGCCATACCGTTCCGACTGCGCCCGATCTCGTCTGATCTCGGAAGCTAAGCGGGGCCGGGCTTGGTTAGTACTTGGTTGGGAGACTGCCTGGGAATACCAAGTGCCGTAAGCTTTTTCTTAGTTTCACCTTATCCAGAGGGCCCTGCGTCTTGCCACGAATGTAAAGATGTCACTACCCTTTCATTTCACAAATTACCTTTATTTGTACAAAGACGGCAGTCCCCGCCCACTTTTGCAGAAAGTACTCGTAGCAATCGTATACAACTCACCGATTTCTTCCTCATTTTAATAACGACTTTCTCAAAGACATCTTGACATCAATGCCGCATCGACGTCTGCTCTTCTCTCGGTGCGACTCTCAATAAACCCTCAACTGAAAACAAAAGTGCTGATTCTGGCCGCTTCCCTCGCTTACGGCCATACCGTTCCGACTGCGCCCGATCTCGTCTGATCTCGGAAGCTAAGCGGGGCCGGGCTTGGTTAGTACTTGGTTGGGAGACTGCCTGGGAATACCAAGTGCCGTAAGCTTTTTCTTAGTTTCACCTTATCCAGAGGGCCCTGCGTCTTGCCACGAATGTAAAGATGTCACTACCCTTTCATTTCACAAATTACCTTTATTTGTACAAAGACGGCAGTCCCCGCCCACTTTTGCAGAAAGTACTCGTAGCAATCGTATACAACTCACCGATTTCTTCCTCATTTTAATAACGACTTTCTCAAAGACATCTTGACATCAATGCCGCATCGACGTCTGCTCTTCTCTCGGTGCGACTCTCAATAAACCCTCAACTGAAAACAAAAGTGCTGATTCTGGCCGCTTCCCTCGCTTACGGCCATACCGTTCCGACTGCGCCCGATCTCGTCTGATCTCGGAAGCTAAGCGGGGCCGGGCTTGGTTAGTACTTGGTTGGGAGACTGCCTGGGAATACCAAGTGCCGTAAGCTTTTTCTTAGTTTCACCTTATCCAGAGGGCCCTGCGTCTTGCCACGAATGTAAAGATGTCACTACCCTTTCATTTCACAAATTACCTTTATTTGTACAAAGACGGCAGTCCCCGCCCACTTTTGCAGAAAGTACTCGTAGCAATCGTATACAACTCACCGATTTCTTCCTCATTTTAATAACGACTTTCTCAAAGACATCTTGACATCAATGCCGCATCGACGTCTGCTCTTCTCTCGGTGCGACTCTCAATAAACCCTCAACTGAAAACAAAAGTGCTGATTCTGGCCGCTTCCCTCGCTTACGGCCATACCGTTCCGACTGCGCCCGATCTCGTCTGATCTCGGAAGCTAAGCGGGGCCGGGCTTGGTTAGTACTTGGTTGGGAGACTGCCTGGGAATACCAAGTGCCGTAAGCTTTTTCTTAGTTTCACCTTATCCAGAGGGCCCTGCGTCTTGCCACGAATGTAAAGATGTCACTACCCTTTCATTTCACAAATTACCTTTATTTGTACAAAGACGGCAGTCCCCGCCCACTTTTGCAGAAAGTACTCGTAGCAATCGTATACAACTCACCGATTTCTTCCTCATTTTAATAACGACTTTCTCAAAGACATCTTGACATCAATGCCGCATCGACGTCTGCTCTTCTCTCGGTGCGACTCTCAATAAACCCTCAACTGAAAACAAAAGTGCTGATTCTGGCCGCTTCCCTCGCTTACGGCCATACCGTTCCGACTGCGCCCGATCTCGTCTGATCTCGGAAGCTAAGCGGGGCCGGGCTTGGTTAGTACTTGGTTGGGAGACTGCCTGGGAATACCAAGTGCCGTAAGCTTTTTCTTAGTTTCACCTTATCCAGAGGGCCCTGCGTCTTGCCACGAATGTAAAGATGTCACTACCCTTTCATTTCACAAATTACCTTTATTTGTACAAAGACGGCAGTCCCCGCCCACTTTTGCAGAAAGTACTCGTAGCAATCGTATACAACTCACCGATTTCTTCCTCATTTTAATAACGACTTTCTCAAAGACATCTTGACATCAATGCCGCATCGACGTCTGCTCTTCTCTCGGTGCGACTCTCAATAAACCCTCAACTGAAAACAAAAGTGCTGATTCTGGCCGCTTCCCTCGCTTACGGCCATACCGTTCCGACTGCGCCCGATCTCGTCTGATCTCGGAAGCTAAGCGGGGCCGGGCTTGGTTAGTACTTGGTTGGGAGACTGCCTGGGAATACCAAGTGCCGTAAGCTTTTTCTTAGTTTCACCTTATCCAGAGGGCCCTGCGTCTTGCCACGAATGTAAAGATGTCACTACCCTTTCATTTCACAAATTACCTTTATTTGTACAAAGACGGCAGTCCCCGCCCACTTTTGCAGAAAGTACTCGTAGCAATCGTATACAACTCACCGATTTCTTCCTCATTTTAATAACGACTTTCTCAAAGACATCTTGACATCAATGCCGCATCGACGTCTGCTCTTCTCTCGGTGCGACTCTCAATAAACCCTCAACTGAAAACAAAAGTGCTGATTCTGGCCGCTTCCCTCGCTTACGGCCATACCGTTCCGACTGCGCCCGATCTCGTCTGATCTCGGAAGCTAAGCGGGGCCGGGCTTGGTTAGTACTTGGTTGGGAGACTGCCTGGGAATACCAAGTGCCGTAAGCTTTTTCTTAGTTTCACCTTATCCAGAGGGCCCTGCGTCTTGCCACGAATGTAAAGATGTCACTACCCTTTCATTTCACAAATTACCTTTATTTGTACAAAGACGGCAGTCCCCGCCCACTTTTGCAGAAAGTACTCGTAGCAATCGTATACAACTCACCGATTTCTTCCTCATTTTAATAACGACTTTCTCAAAGACATCTTGACATCAATGCCGCATCGACGTCTGCTCTTCTCTCGGTGCGACTCTCAATAAACCCTCAACTGAAAACAAAAGTGCTGATTCTGGCCGCTTCCCTCGCTTACGGCCATACCGTTCCGACTGCGCCCGATCTCGTCTGATCTCGGAAGCTAAGCGGGGCCGGGCTTGGTTAGTACTTGGTTGGGAGACTGCCTGGGAATACCAAGTGCCGTAAGCTTTTTCTTAGTTTCACCTTATCCAGAGGGCCCTGCGTCTTGCCACGAATGTAAAGATGTCACTACCCTTTCATTTCACAAATTACCTTTATTTGTACAAAGACGGCAGTCCCCGCCCACTTTTGCAGAAAGTACTCGTAGCAATCGTATACAACTCACCGATTTCTTCCTCATTTTAATAACGACTTTCTCAAAGACATCTTGACATCAATGCCGCATCGACGTCTGCTCTTCTCTCGGTGCGACTCTCAATAAACCCTCAACTGAAAACAAAAGTGCTGATTCTGGCCGCTTCCCTCGCTTACGGCCATACCGTTCCGACTGCGCCCGATCTCGTCTGATCTCGGAAGCTAAGCGGGGCCGGGCTTGGTTAGTACTTGGTTGGGAGACTGCCTGGGAATACCAAGTGCCGTAAGCTTTTTCTTAGTTTCACCTTATCCAGAGGGCCCTGCGTCTTGCCACGAATGTAAAGATGTCACTACCCTTTCATTTCACAAATTACCTTTATTTGTACAAAGACGGCAGTCCCCGCCCACTTTTGCAGAAAGTACTCGTAGCAATCGTATACAACTCACCGATTTCTTCCTCATTTTAATAACGACTTTCTCAAAGACATCTTGACATCAATGCCGCATCGACGTCTGCTCTTCTCTCGGTGCGACTCTCAATAAACCCTCAACTGAAAACAAAAGTGCTGATTCTGGCCGCTTCCCTCGCTTACGGCCATACCGTTCCGACTGCGCCCGATCTCGTCTGATCTCGGAAGCTAAGCGGGGCCGGGCTTGGTTAGTACTTGGTTGGGAGACTGCCTGGGAATACCAAGTGCCGTAAGCTTTTTCTTAGTTTCACCTTATCCAGAGGGCCCTGCGTCTTGCCACGAATGTAAAGATGTCACTACCCTTTCATTTCACAAATTACCTTTATTTGTACAAAGACGGCAGTCCCCGCCCACTTTTGCAGAAAGTACTCGTAGCAATCGTATACAACTCACCGATTTCTTCCTCATTTTAATAACGACTTTCTCAAAGACATCTTGACATCAATGCCGCATCGACGTCTGCTCTTCTCTCGGTGCGACTCTCAATAAACCCTCAACTGAAAACAAAAGTGCTGATTCTGGCCGCTTCCCTCGCTTACGGCCATACCGTTCCGACTGCGCCCGATCTCGTCTGATCTCGGAAGCTAAGCGGGGCCGGGCTTGGTTAGTACTTGGTTGGGAGACTGCCTGGGAATACCAAGTGCCGTAAGCTTTTTCTTAGTTTCACCTTATCCAGAGGGCCCTGCGTCTTGCCACGAATGTAAAGATGTCACTACCCTTTCATTTCACAAATTACCTTTATTTGTACAAAGACGGCAGTCCCCGCCCACTTTTGCAGAAAGTACTCGTAGCAATCGTATACAACTCACCGATTTCTTCCTCATTTTAATAACGACTTTCTCAAAGACATCTTGACATCAATGCCGCATCGACGTCTGCTCTTCTCTCGGTGCGACTCTCAATAAACCCTCAACTGAAAACAAAAGTGCTGATTCTGGCCGCTTCCCTCGCTTACGGCCATACCGTTCCGACTGCGCCCGATCTCGTCTGATCTCGGAAGCTAAGCGGGGCCGGGCTTGGTTAGTACTTGGTTGGGAGACTGCCTGGGAATACCAAGTGCCGTAAGCTTTTTCTTAGTTTCACCTTATCCAGAGGGCCCTGCGTCTTGCCACGAATGTAAAGATGTCACTACCCTTTCATTTCACAAATTACCTTTATTTGTACAAAGACGGCAGTCCCCGCCCACTTTTGCAGAAAGTACTCGTAGCAATCGTATACAACTCACCGATTTCTTCCTCATTTTAATAACGACTTTCTCAAAGACATCTTGACATCAATGCCGCATCGACGTCTGCTCTTCTCTCGGTGCGACTCTCAATAAACCCTCAACTGAAAACAAAAGTGCTGATTCTGGCCGCTTCCCTCGCTTACGGCAATACCGTTCCGACTGCGCCCGATCTCGTCTGATCTCGGAAGCTAAGCGGGGCCGGGCTTGGTTAGTACTTGGTTGGGAGACTGCCCGGGAATACCAAGTGCCGTAAGCTTTTTCTTAGTTTCACCTTATCCAGAGGGCCCTGCGTCTTGCCACGAATGTAAAGATGTCACTACCCTTTCATTTCACAAATTACCTTTATTTGTACAAAGACGGCAGTCCCCGCCCACTTTTGCAGAAAGTACTCGTAGCAATCGTATACAACTCACCGATTTCTTCCTCATTTTAATAACGACTTTCTCAAAGACATCTTGACATCAATGCCGCATCGACGTCTGCTCTTCTCTCGGTGCGACTCTCAATAAACCCTCAACTGAAAACAAAAGTGCTGATTCTGGCCGCTTCCCTCGCTTACGGCCATACCGTTCCGACTGCGCCCGATCTCGTCTGATCTCGGAAGCGAAGCGGGGCCGGGCTTGGTTAGTACTTGGTTGGGAGACTGCCCGGGAATACCAAGTGCCGTAAGCTTTTTCTTAGTTTCACCTTATCCAGAGGGCCCTGCGTCTTGCCACGAATGTAAAGATGTCACTACCCTTTCATTTCACAAATTACCTTTATTTGTACAAAGACGGCAGTCCCCGCCCACTTTTGCAGAAAGTACTCGTAGCAATCGTATACAACTCACCGATTTCTTCCTCATTTTAATAACGACTTTCTCAAAGACATCTTGACATCAATGCCGCATCGACGTCTGCTCTTCTCTCGGTGCGACTCTCAATAAACCCTCAACTGAAAACAAAAGTGCTGATTCTGGCCGCTTCCCTCGCTTACGGCCATACCGTTCCGACTGCGCCCGATCTCGTCTGATCTCGGAAGCGAAGCGGGGCCGGGCTTGGTTAGTACTTGGTTGGGAGACTGCCCGGGAATACCAAGTGCCGTAAGCTTTTTCTTAGTTTCACCTTATCCAGAGGGCCCTGCGTCTTGCAACGAATGTAAAGATGTCACTACCCTTTCATTTCACAAATTACCTTTATTTGTACAAAGACGGCAGTCCCCGCCCACTTTTGCAGAAAGTACTCGTAGCAATCGTATACAACTCACCGATTTCTTCCTCATTTTAATAACGACTTTCTCAAAGACATCTTGACATCAATGCCGCATCGACGTCTGCTCTTCTCTCGGTGCGACTCTCAATAAACCCTCAACTGAAAACAAAAGTGCTGATTCTGGCCGCTTCCCTCGCTTACGGCCATACCGTTCCGACTGCGCCCGATCTCGTCTGATCTCGGAAGCTAAGCGGGGCCGGGCTTGGTTAGTACTTGGTTGGGAGACTGCCCGGGAATACCAAGTGCCGTAAGCTTTTTCTTAGTTTCACCTTATCCAGAGGGCCCTGCGTCTTGCCACGAATGTAAAGATGTCACTACCCTTTCATTTCACAAATTACCTTTATTTGTACAAAGACGGCAGTCCCCGCCCACTTTTGCAGAAAGTACTCGTAGCAATCGTATACAACTCACCGATTTCTTCCTCATTTTAATAACGACTTTCTCAAAGACATCTTGACATCAATGCCGCATCGACGTCTGCTCTTCTCTCGGTGCGACTCTCAATAAACCCTCAACTGAAAACAAAAGTGCTGATTCTGGCCGCTTCCCTCGCTTACGGCCATACCGTTCCGACTGCGCCCGATCTCGTCTGATCTCGGAAGCTAAGCGGGGCCGGGCTTGGTTAGTACTTGGTTGGGAGACTGCCCGGGAATACCAAGTGCCGTAAGCTTTTTCTTAGTTTCACCTTATCCAGAGGGCCCTGCGTCTTGCCACGAATGTAAAGATGTCACTACCCTTTCATTTCACAAATTACCTTTATTTGTACAAAGACGGCAGTCCCCGCCCACTTTTGCAGAAAGTACTCGTAGCAATCGTATACAACTCACCGATTTCTTCCTCATTTTAATAACGACTTTCTCAAAGACATCTTGACATCAATGCCGCATCGACGTCTGCTCTTCTCTCGGTGCGACTCTCAATAAACCCTCAACTGAAAACAAAAGTGCTGATTCTGGCCGCTTCCCTCGCTTACGGCCATACCGTTCCGACTGCGCCCGATCTCGTCTGATCTCGGAAGCGAAGCGGGGCCGGGCTTGGTTAGTACTTGGTTGGGAGACTGCCCGGGAATACCAAGTGCCGTAAGCTTTTTCTTAGTTTCACCTTATCCAGAGGGCCCTGCGTCTTGCAACGAATGTAAAGATGTCACTACCCTTTCATTTCACAAATTACCTTTATTTGTACAAAGACGGCAGTCCCCGCCCACTTTTGCAGAAAGTACTCGTAGCAATCGTATACAACTCACCGATTTCTTCCTCATTTTAATAACGACTTTCTCAAAGACATCTTGACATCAATGCCGCATCGACGTCTGCTCTTCTCTCGGTGCGACTCTCAATAAACCCTCAACTGAAAACAAAAGTGCTGATTCTGGCCGCTTCCCTCGCTTACGGCCATACCGTTCCGACTGCGCCCGATCTCGTCTGATCTCGGAAGCTAAGCGGGGCCGGGCTTGGTTAGTACTTGGTTGGGAGACTGCCCGGGAATACCAAGTGCCGTAAGCTTTTTCTTAGTTTCACCTTATCCAGAGGGCCCTGCGTCTTGCCACGAATGTAAAGATGTCACTACCCTTTCATTTCACAAATTACCTTTATTTGTACAAAGACGGCAGTCCCCGCCCACTTTTGCAGAAAGTACTCGTAGCAATCGTATACAACTCACCGATTTCTTCCTCATTTTAATAACGACTTTCTCAAAGACATCTTGACATCAATGCCGCATCGACGTCTGCTCTTCTCTCGGTGCGACTCTCAATAAACCCTCAACTGAAAACAAAAGTGCTGATTCTGGCCGCTTCCCTCGCTTACGGCCATACCGTTCCGACTGCGCCCGATCTCGTCTGATCTCGGAAGCTAAGCGGGGCCGGGCTTGGTTAGTACTTGGTTGGGAGACTGCCCGGGAATACCAAGTGCCGTAAGCTTTTTCTTAGTTTCACCTTATCCAGAGGGCCCTGCGTCTTGCCACGAATGTAAAGATGTCACTACCCTTTCATTTCACAAATTACCTTTATTTGTACAAAGACGGCAGTCCCCGCCCACTTTTGCAGAAAGTACTCGTAGCAATCGTATACAACTCACCGATTTCTTCCTCATTTTAATAACGACTTTCTCAAAGACATCTTGACATCAATGCCGCATCGACGTCTGCTCTTCTCTCGGTGCGACTCTCAATAAACCCTCAACTGAAAACAAAAGTGCTGATTCTGGCCGCTTCCCTCGCTTACGGCCATACCGTTCCGACTGCGCCCGATCTCGTCTGATCTCGGAAGCTAAGCGGGGCCGGGCTTGGTTAGTACTTGGTTGGGAGACTGCCCGGGAATACCAAGTGCCGTAAGCTTTTTCTTAGTTTCACCTTATCCAGAGGGCCCTGCGTCTTGCCACGAATGTAAAGATGTCACTACCCTTTCATTTCACAAATTACCTTTATTTGTACAAAGACGGCAGTCCCCGCCCACTTTTGCAGAAAGTACTCGTAGCAATCGTATACAACTCACCGATTTCTTCCTCATTTTAATAACGACTTTCTCAAAGACATCTTGACATCAATGCCGCATCGACGTCTGCTCTTCTCTCGGTGCGACTCTCAATAAACCCTCAACTGAAAACAAAAGTGCTGATTCTGGCCGCTTCCCTCGCTTACGGCCATACCGTTCCGACTGCGCCCGATCTCGTCTGATCTCGGAAGCTAAGCGGGGCCGGGCTTGGTTAGTACTTGGTTGGGAGACTGCCCGGGAATACCAAGTGCCGTAAGCTTTTTCTTAGTTTCACCTTATCCAGAGGGCCCTGCGTCTTGCCACGAATGTAAAGATGTCACTACCCTTTCATTTCACAAATTACCTTTATTTGTACAAAGACGGCAGTCCCCGCCCACTTTTGCAGAAAGTACTCGTAGCAATCGTATACAACTCACCGATTTCTTCCTCATTTTAATAACGACTTTCTCAAAGACATCTTGACATCAATGCCGCATCGACGTCTGCTCTTCTCTCGGTGCGACTCTCAATAAACCCTCAACTGAAAACAAAAGTGCTGATTCTGGCCGCTTCCCTCGCTTACGGCCATACCGTTCCGACTGCGCCCGATCTCGTCTGATCTCGGAAGCTAAGCGGGGCCGGGCTTGGTTAGTACTTGGTTGGGAGACTGCCCGGGAATACCAAGTGCCGTAAGCTTTTTCTTAGTTTCACCTTATCCAGAGGGCCCTGCGTCTTGCCACGAATGTAAAGATGTCACTACCCTTTCATTTCACAAATTACCTTTATTTGTACAAAGACGGCAGTCCCCGCCCACTTTTGCAGAAAGTACTCGTAGCAATCGTATACAACTCACCGATTTCTTCCTCATTTTAATAACGACTTTCTCAAAGACATCTTGACATCAATGCCGCATCGACGTCTGCTCTTCTCTCGGTGCGACTCTCAATAAACCCTCAACTGAAAACAAAAGTGCTGATTCTGGCCGCTTCCCTCGCTTACGGCCATACCGTTCCGACTGCGCCCGATCTCGTCTGATCTCGGAAGCTAAGCGGGGCCGGGCTTGGTTAGTACTTGGTTGGGAGACTGCCCGGGAATACCAAGTGCCGTAAGCTTTTTCTTAGTTTCACCTTATCCAGAGGGCCCTGCGTCTTGCCACGAATGTAAAGATGTCACTACCCTTTCATTTCACAAATTACCTTTATTTGTACAAAGACGGCAGTCCCCGCCCACTTTTGCAGAAAGTACTCGTAGCAATCGTATACAACTCACCGATTTCTTCCTCATTTTAATAACGACTTTCTCAAAGACATCTTGACATCAATGCCGCATCGACGTCTGCTCTTCTCTCGGTGCGACTCTCAATAAACCCTCAACTGAAAACAAAAGTGCTGATTCTGGCCGCTTCCCTCGCTTACGGCCATACCGTTCCGACTGCGCCCGATCTCGTCTGATCTCGGAAGCTAAGCGGGGCCGGGCTTGGTTAGTACTTGGTTGGGAGACTGCCCGGGAATACCAAGTGCCGTAAGCTTTTTCTTAGTTTCACCTTATCCAGAGGGCCCTGCGTCTTGCCACGAATGTAAAGATGTCACTACCCTTTCATTTCACAAATTACCTTTATTTGTACAAAGACGGCAGTCCCCGCCCACTTTTGCAGAAAGTACTCGTAGCAATCGTATACAACTCACCGATTTCTTCCTCATTTTAATAACGACTTTCTCAAAGACATCTTGACATCAATGCCGCATCGACGTCTGCTCTTCTCTCGGTGCGACTCTCAATAAACCCTCAACTGAAAACAAAAGTGCTGATTCTGGCCGCTTCCCTCGCTTACGGCCATACCGTTCCGACTGCGCCCGATCTCGTCTGATCTCGGAAGCTAAGCGGGGCCGGGCTTGGTTAGTACTTGGTTGGGAGACTGCCCGGGAATACCAAGTGCCGTAAGCTTTTTCTTAGTTTCACCTTATCCAGAGGGCCCTGCGTCTTGCCACGAATGTAAAGATGTCACTACCCTTTCATTTCACAAATTACCTTTATTTGTACAAAGACGGCAGTCCCCGCCCACTTTTGCAGAAAGTACTCGTAGCAATCGTATACAACTCACCGATTTCTTCCTCATTTTAATAACGACTTTCTCAAAGACATCTTGACATCAATGCCGCATCGACGTCTGCTCTTCTCTCGGTGCGACTCTCAATAAACCCTCAACTGAAAACAAAAGTGCTGATTCTGGCCGCTTCCCTCGCTTACGGCCATACCGTTCCGACTGCGCCCGATCTCGTCTGATCTCGGAAGCTAAGCGGGGCCGGGCTTGGTTAGTACTTGGTTGGGAGACTGCCCGGGAATACCAAGTGCCGTAAGCTTTTTCTTAGTTTCACCTTATCCAGAGGGCCCTGCGTCTTGCCACGAATGTAAAGATGTCACTACCCTTTCATTTCACAAATTACCTTTATTTGTACAAAGACGGCAGTCCCCGCCCACTTTTGCAGAAAGTACTCGTAGCAATCGTATACAACTCACCGATTTCTTCCTCATTTTAATAACGACTTTCTCAAAGACATCTTGACATCAATGCCGCATCGACGTCTGCTCTTCTCTCGGTGCGACTCTCAATAAACCCTCAACTGAAAACAAAAGTGCTGATTCTGGCCGCTTCCCTCGCTTACGGCCATTCCGTTCCGACTGCGCCCGATCTCGTCTGATCTCGGAAGCTAAGCGGGGCCGGGCTTGGTTAGTACTTGGTTGGGAGACTGCCCGGGAATACCAAGTGCCGTAAGCTTTTTCTTAGTTTCACCTTATCCAGAGGGCCCTGCGTCTTGCCACGAATGTAAAGATGTCACTACCCTTTCATTTCACAAATTACCTTTATTTGTACAAAGACGGCAGTCCCCGCCCACTTTTGCAGAAAGTACTCGTAGCAATCGTATACAACTCACCGATTTCTTCCTCATTTTAATAACGACTTTCTCAAAGACATCTTGACATCAATGCCGCATCGACGTCTGCTCTTCTCTCGGTGCGACTCTCAATAAACCCTCAACTGAAAACAAAAGTGCTGATTCTGGCCGCTTCCCTCGCTTACGGCCATACCGTTCCGACTGCGCCCGATCTCGTCTGATCTCGGAAGCTAAGCGGGGCCGGGCTTGGTTAGTACTTGGTTGGGAGACTGCCCGGGAATACCAAGTGCCGTAAGCTTTTTCTTAGTTTCACCTTATCCAGAGGGCCCTGCGTCTTGCCACGAATGTAAAGATGTCACTACCCTTTCATTTCACAAATTACCTTTATTTGTACAAAGACGGCAGTCCCCGCCCACTTTTGCAGAAAGTACTCGTAGCAATCGTATACAACTCACCGATTTCTTCCTCATTTTAATAACGACTTTCTCAAAGACATCTTGACATCAATGCCGCATCGACGTCTGCTCTTCTCTCGGTGCGACTCTCAATAAACCCTCAACTGAAAACAAAAGTGCTGATTCTGGCCGCTTCCCTCGCTTACGGCCATTCCGTTCCGACTGCGCCCGATCTCGTCTGATCTCGGAAGCTAAGCGGGGCCGGGCTTGGTTAGTACTTGGTTGGGAGACTGCCCGGGAATACCAAGTGCCGTAAGCTTTTTCTTAGTTTCACCTTATCCAGAGGGCCCTGCGTCTTGCCACGAATGTAAAGATGTCACTACCCTTTCATTTCACAAATTACCTTTATTTGTACAAAGACGGCAGTCCCCGCCCACTTTTGCAGAAAGTACTCGTAGCAATCGTATACAACTCACCGATTTCTTCCTCATTTTAATAACGACTTTCTCAAAGACATCTTGACATCAATGCCGCATCGACGTCTGCTCTTCTCTCGGTGCGACTCTCAATAAACCCTCAACTGAAAACAAAAGTGCTGATTCTGGCCGCTTCCCTCGCTTACGGCCATACCGTTCCGACTGCGCCCGATCTCGTCTGATCTCGGAAGCTAAGCGGGGCCGGGCTTGGTTAGTACTTGGTTGGGAGACTGCCCGGGAATACCAAGTGCCGTAAGCTTTTTCTTAGTTTCACCTTATCCAGAGGGCCCTGCGTCTTGCCACGAATGTAAAGATGTCACTACCCTTTCATTTCACAAATTACCTTTATTTGTACAAAGACGGCAGTCCCCGCCCACTTTTGCAGAAAGTACTCGTAGCAATCGTATACAACTCACCGATTTCTTCCTCATTTTAATAACGACTTTCTCAAAGACATCTTGACATCAATGCCGCATCGACGTCTGCTCTTCTCTCGGTGCGACTCTCAATAAACCCTCAACTGAAAACAAAAGTGCTGATTCTGGCCGCTTCCCTCGCTTACGGCCATACCGTTCCGACTGCGCCCGATCTCGTCTGATCTCGGAAGCTAAGCGGGGCCGGGCTTGGTTAGTACTTGGTTGGGAGACTGCCCGGGAATACCAAGTGCCGTAAGCTTTTTCTTAGTTTCACCTTATCCAGAGGGCCCTGCGTCTTGCCACGAATGTAAAGATGTCACTACCCTTTCATTTCACAAATTACCTTTATTTGTACAAAGACGGCAGTCCCCGCCCACTTTTGCAGAAAGTACTCGTAGCAATCGTATACAACTCACCGATTTCTTCCTCATTTTAATAACGACTTTCTCAAAGACATCTTGACATCAATGCCGCATCGACGTCTGCTCTTCTCTCGGTGCGACTCTCAATAAACCCTCAACTGAAAACAAAAGTGCTGATTCTGGCCGCTTCCCTCGCTTACGGCCATACCGTTCCGACTGCGCCCGATCTCGTCTGATCTCGGAAGCTAAGCGGGGCCGGGCTTGGTTAGTACTTGGTTGGGAGACTGCCCGGGAATACCAAGTGCCGTAAGCTTTTTCTTAGTTTCACCTTATCCAGAGGGCCCTGCGTCTTGCCACGAATGTAAAGATGTCACTACCCTTTCATTTCACAAATTACCTTTATTTGTACAAAGACGGCAGTCCCCGCCCACTTTTGCAGAAAGTACTCGTAGCAATCGTATACAACTCACCGATTTCTTCCTCATTTTAATAACGACTTTCTCAAAGACATCTTGACATCAATGCCGCATCGACGTCTGCTCTTCTCTCGGTGCGACTCTCAATAAACCCTCAACTGAAAACAAAAGTGCTGATTCTGGCCGCTTCCCTCGCTTACGGCCATACCGTTCCGACTGCGCCCGATCTCGTCTGATCTCGGAAGCTAAGCGGGGCCGGGCTTGGTTAGTACTTGGTTGGGAGACTGCCCGGGAATACCAAGTGCCGTAAGCTTTTTCTTAGTTTCACCTTATCCAGAGGGCCCTGCGTCTTGCCACGAATGTAAAGATGTCACTACCCTTTCATTTCACAAATTACCTTTATTTGTACAAAGACGGCAGTCCCCGCCCACTTTTGCAGAAAGTACTCGTAGCAATCGTATACAACTCACCGATTTCTTCCTCATTTTAATAACGACTTTCTCAAAGACATCTTGACATCAATGCCGCATCGACGTCTGCTCTTCTCTCGGTGCGACTCTCAATAAACCCTCAACTGAAAACAAAAGTGCTGATTCTGGCCGCTTCCCTCGCTTACGGCCATACCGTTCCGACTGCGCCCGATCTCGTCTGATCTCGGAAGCTAAGCGGGGCCGGGCTTGGTTAGTACTTGGTTGGGAGACTGCCCGGGAATACCAAGTGCCGTAAGCTTTTTCTTAGTTTCACCTTATCCAGAGGGCCCTGCGTCTTGCCACGAATGTAAAGATGTCACTACCCTTTCATTTCACAAATTACCTTTATTTGTACAAAGACGGCAGTCCCCGCCCACTTTTGCAGAAAGTACTCGTAGCAATCGTATACAACTCACCGATTTCTTCCTCATTTTAATAACGACTTTCTCAAAGACATCTTGACATCAATGCCGCATCGACGTCTGCTCTTCTCTCGGTGCGACTCTCAATAAACCCTCAACTGAAAACAAAAGTGCTGATTCTGGCCGCTTCCCTCGCTTACGGCCATACCGTTCCGACTGCGCCCGATCTCGTCTGATCTCGGAAGCTAAGCGGGGCCGGGCTTGGTTAGTACTTGGTTGGGAGACTGCCCGGGAATACCAAGTGCCGTAAGCTTTTTCTTAGTTTCACCTTATCCAGAGGGCCCTGCGTCTTGCCACGAATGTAAAGATGTCACTACCCTTTCATTTCACAAATTACCTTTATTTGTACAAAGACGGCAGTCCCCGCCCACTTTTGCAGAAAGTACTCGTAGCAATCGTATACAACTCACCGATTTCTTCCTCATTTTAATAACGACTTTCTCAAAGACATCTTGACATCAATGCCGCATCGACGTCTGCTCTTCTCTCGGTGCGACTCTCAATAAACCCTCAACTGAAAACAAAAGTGCTGATTCTGGCCGCTTCCCTCGCTTACGGCCATACCGTTCCGACTGCGCCCGATCTCGTCTGATCTCGGAAGCTAAGCGGGGCCGGGCTTGGTTAGTACTTGGTTGGGAGACTGCCCGGGAATACCAAGTGCCGTAAGCTTTTTCTTAGTTTCACCTTATCCAGAGGGCCCTGCGTCTTGCCACGAATGTAAAGATGTCACTACCCTTTCATTTCACAAATTACCTTTATTTGTACAAAGACGGCAGTCCCCGCCCACTTTTGCAGAAAGTACTCGTAGCAATCGTATACAACTCACCGATTTCTTCCTCATTTTAATAACGACTTTCTCAAAGACATCTTGACATCAATGCCGCATCGACGTCTGCTCTTCTCTCGGTGCGACTCTCAATAAACCCTCAACTGAAAACAAAAGTGCTGATTCTGGCCGCTTCCCTCGCTTACGGCCATTCCGTTCCGACTGCGCCCGATCTCGTCTGATCTCGGAAGCTAAGCGGGGCCGGGCTTGGTTAGTACTTGGTTGGGAGACTGCCCGGGAATACCAAGTGCCGTAAGCTTTTTCTTAGTTTCACCTTATCCAGAGGGCCCTGCGTCTTGCCACGAATGTAAAGATGTCACTACCCTTTCATTTCACAAATTACCTTTATTTGTACAAAGACGGCAGTCCCCGCCCACTTTTGCAGAAAGTACTCGTAGCAATCGTATACAACTCACCGATTTCTTCCTCATTTTAATAACGACTTTCTCAAAGACATCTTGACATCAATGCCGCATCGACGTCTGCTCTTCTCTCGGTGCGACTCTCAATAAACCCTCAACTGAAAACAAAAGTGCTGATTCTGGCCGCTTCCCTCGCTTACGGCCATACCGTTCCGACTGCGCCCGATCTCGTCTGATCTCGGAAGCTAAGCGGGGCCGGGCTTGGTTAGTACTTGGTTGGGAGACTGCCCGGGAATACCAAGTGCCGTAAGCTTTTTCTTAGTTTCACCTTATCCAGAGGGCCCTGCGTCTTGCCACGAATGTAAAGATGTCACTACCCTTTCATTTCACAAATTACCTTTATTTGTACAAAGACGGCAGTCCCCGCCCACTTTTGCAGAAAGTACTCGTAGCAATCGTATACAACTCACCGATTTCTTCCTCATTTTAATAACGACTTTCTCAAAGACATCTTGACATCAATGCCGCATCGACGTCTGCTCTTCTCTCGGTGCGACTCTCAATAAACCCTCAACTGAAAACAAAAGTGCTGATTCTGGCCGCTTCCCTCGCTTACGGCCATTCCGTTCCGACTGCGCCCGATCTCGTCTGATCTCGGAAGCTAAGCGGGGCCGGGCTTGGTTAGTACTTGGTTGGGAGACTGCCCGGGAATACCAAGTGCCGTAAGCTTTTTCTTAGTTTCACCTTATCCAGAGGGCCCTGCGTCTTGCCACGAATGTAAAGATGTCACTACCCTTTCATTTCACAAATTACCTTTATTTGTACAAAGACGGCAGTCCCCGCCCACTTTTGCAGAAAGTACTCGTAGCAATCGTATACAACTCACCGATTTCTTCCTCATTTTAATAACGACTTTCTCAAAGACATCTTGACATCAATGCCGCATCGACGTCTGCTCTTCTCTCGGTGCGACTCTCAATAAACCCTCAACTGAAAACAAAAGTGCTGATTCTGGCCGCTTCCCTCGCTTACGGCCATACCGTTCCGACTGCGCCCGATCTCGTCTGATCTCGGAAGCTAAGCGGGGCCGGGCTTGGTTAGTACTTGGTTGGGAGACTGCCCGGGAATACCAAGTGCCGTAAGCTTTTTCTTAGTTTCACCTTATCCAGAGGGCCCTGCGTCTTGCCACGAAGGTAAAGATGTCACTACCCTTTCATTTCACAAATTACCTTTATTTGTACAAAGACGGCAGTCCCCGCCCACTTTTGCAGAAAGTACTCGTAGCAATCGTATACAACTCACCGATTTCTTCCTCATTTTAATAACGACTTTCTCAAAGACATCTTGACATCAATGCCGCATCGACGTCTGCTCTTCTCTCGGTGCGACTCTCAATAAACCCTCAACTGAAAACAAAAGTGCTGATTCTGGCCGCTTCCCTCGCTTACGGCCATACCGTTCCGACTGCGCCCGATCTCGTCTGATCTCGGAAGCTAAGCGGGGCCGGGCTTGGTTAGTTCTTGGTTGGGAGACTGCCCGGGAATACCAAGTGCCGTAAGCTTTTTCTTAGTTTCACCTTATCCAGAGGGCCCTGCGTCTTGCCACGAATGTAAAGATGTCACTACCCTTTCATTTCACAAATTACCTTTATTTGTACAAAGACGGCAGTCCCCGCCCACTTTTGCAGAAAGTACTCGTAGCAATCGTATACAACTCACCGATTTCTTCCTCATTTTAATAACGACTTTCTCAAAGACATCTTGACATCAATGCCGCATCGACGTCTGCTCTTCTCTCGGTGCGACTCTCAATAAACCCTCAACTGAAAACAAAAGTGCTGATTCTGGCCGCTTCCCTCGCTTACGGCCATACCGTTCCGACTGCGCCCGATCTCGTCTGATCTCGGAAGCTAAGCGGGGCCGGGCTTGGTTAGTACTTGGTTGGGAGACTGCCCGGGAATACCAAGTGCCGTAAGCTTTTTCTTAGTTTCACCTTATCCAGAGGGCCCTGCGTCTTGCCACGAATGTAAAGATGTCACTACCCTTTCATTTCACAAATTACCTTTATTTGTACAAAGACGGCAGTCCCCGCCCACTTTTGCAGAAAGTACTCGTAGCAATCGTATACAACTCACCGATTTCTTCCTCATTTTAATAACGACTTTCTCAAAGACATCTTGACATCAATGCCGCATCGACGTCTGCTCTTCTCTCGGTGCGACTCTCAATAAACCCTCAACTGAAAACAAAAGTGCTGATTCTGGCCGCTTCCCTCGCTTACGGCCATACCGTTCCGACTGCGCCCGATCTCGTCTGATCTCGGAAGCTAAGCGGGGCCGGGCTTGGTTAGTACTTGGTTGGGAGACTGCCCGGGAATACCAAGTGCCGTAAGCTTTTTCTTAGTTTCACCTTATCCAGAGGGCCCTGCGTCTTGCCACGAATGTAAAGATGTCACTACCCTTTCATTTCACAAATTACCTTTATTTGTACAAAGACGGCAGTCCCCGCCCACTTTTGCAGAAAGTACTCGTAGCAATCGTATACAACTCACCGATTTCTTCCTCATTTTAATAACGACTTTCTCAAAGACATCTTGACATCAATGCCGCATCGACGTCTGCTCTTCTCTCGGTGCGACTCTCAATAAACCCTCAACTGAAAACAAAAGTGCTGATTCTGGCCGCTTCCCTCGCTTACGGCCATACCGTTCCGACTGCGCCCGATCTCGTCTGATCTCGGAAGCTAAGCGCGGCCGGGCTTGGTTAGTACTTGGTTGGGAGACTGCCCGGGAATACCAAGTGCCGTAAGCTTTTTCTTAGTTTCACCTTATCCAGAGGGCCCTGCGTCTTGCCACGAATGTAAAGATGTCACTACCCTTTCATTTCACAAATTACCTTTATTTGTACAAAGACGGCAGTCCCCGCCCACTTTTGCAGAAAGTACTCGTAGCAATCGTATACAACTCACCGATTTCTTCCTCATTTTAATAACGACTTTCTCAAAGACATCTTGACATCAATGCCGCATCGACGTCTGCTCTTCTCTCGGTGCGACTCTCAATAAACCCTCAACTGAAAACAAAAGTGCTGATTCTGGCCGCTTCCCTCGCTTACGGCCATACCGTTCCGACTGCGCCCGATCTCGTCTGATCTCGGAAGCTAAGCGGGGCCGGGCTTGGTTAGTACTTGGTTGGGAGACTGCCCGGGAATACCAAGTGCCGTAAGCTTTTTCTTAGTTTCACCTTATCCAGAGGGCCCTGCGTCTTGCCACGAATGTAAAGATGTCACTACCCTTTCATTTCACAAATTACCTTTATTTGTACAAAGACGGCAGTCCCCGCCCACTTTTGCAGAAAGTACTCGTAGCAATCGTATACAACTCACCGATTTCTTCCTCATTTTAATAACGACTTTCTCAAAGACATCTTGACATCAATGCCGCATCGACGTCTGCTCTTCTCTCGGTGCGACTCTCAATAAACCCTCAACTGAAAACAAAAGTGCTGATTCTGGCCGCTTCCCTCGCTTACGGCCATACCGTTCCGACTGCGCCCGATCTCGTCTGATCTCGGAAGCTAAGCGGGGCCGGGCTTGGTTAGTACTTGGTTGGGAGACTGCCCGGGAATACCAAGTGCCGTAAGCTTTTTCTTAGTTTCACCTTATCCAGAGGGCCCTGCGTCTTGCCACGAATGTAAAGATGTCACTACCCTTTCATTTCACAAATTACCTTTATTTGTACAAAGACGGCAGTCCCCGCCCACTTTTGCAGAAAGTACTCGTAGCAATCGTATACAACTCACCGATTTCTTCCTCATTTTAATAACGACTTTCTCAAAGACATCTTGACATCAATGCCGCATCGACGTCTGCTCTTCTCTCGGTGCGACTCTCAATAAACCCTCAACTGAAAACAAAAGTGCTGATTCTGGCCGCTTCCCTCGCTTGCGGCCATACCGTTCCGACTGCGCCCGATCTCGTCTGATCTCGGAAGCTAAGCGGGGCCGGGCTTGGTTAGTACTTGGTTGGGAGACTGCCCGGGAATACCAAGTGCCGTAAGCTTTTTCTTAGTTTCACCTTATCCAGAGGGCCCTGCGTCTTGCCACGAATGTAAAGATGTCACTACCCTTTCATTTCACAAATTACCTTTATTTGTACAAAGACGGCAGTCCCCGCCCACTTTTGCAGAAAGTACTCGTAGCAATCGTATACAACTCACCGATTTCTTCCTCATTTTAATAACGACTTTCTCAAAGACATCTTGACATCAATGCCGCATCGACGTCTGCTCTTCTCTCGGTGCGACTCTCAATAAACCCTCAACTGAAAACAAAAGTGCTGATTCTGGCCGCTTCCCTCGCTTACGGCCATACCGTTCCGACTGCGCCCGATCTCGTCTGATCTCGGAAGCTAAGCGGGGCCGGCCTTGGTTAGTACTTGGTTGGGAGACTGCCCGGGAATACCAAGTGCCGTAAGCTTTTTCTTAGTTTCACCTTATCCAGAGGGCCCTGCGTCTTGCCACGAATGTAAAGATGTCACTACCCTTTCATTTCACAAATTACCTTTATTTGTACAAAGACGGCAGTCCCCGCCCACTTTTGCAGAAAGTACTCGTAGCAATCGTATACAACTCACCGATTTCTTCCTCATTTTAATAACGACTTTCTCAAAGACATCTTGACATCAATGCCGCATCGACGTCTGCTCTTCTCTCGGTGCGACTCTCAATAAACCCTCAACTGAAAACAAAAGTGCTGATTCTGGCCGCTTCCCTCGCTTACGGCCATACCGTTCCGACTGCGCCCGATCTCGTCTGATCTCGGAAGCTAAGCGGGGCCGGCCTTGGTTAGTACTTGGTTGGGAGACTGCCCGGGAATACCAAGTGCCGTAAGCTTTTTCTTAGTTTCACCTTATCCAGAGGGCCCTGCGTCTTGCCACGAATGTAAAGATGTCACTACCCTTTCATTTCACAAATTACCTTTATTTGTACAAAGACGGCAGTCCCCGCCCACTTTTGCAGAAAGTACTCGTAGCAATCGTATACAACTCACCGATTTCTTCCTCATTTTAATAACGACTTTCTCAAAGACATCTTGACATCAATGCCGCATCGACGTCTGCTCTTCTCTCGGTGCGACTCTCAATAAACCCTCAACTGAAAACAAAAGTGCTGATTCTGGCCGCTTCCCTCGCTTACGGCCATACCGTTCCGACTGCGCCCGATCTCGTCTGATCTCGGAAGCTAAGCGGGGCCGGGCTTGGTTAGTACTTGGTTGGGAGACTGCCCGGGAATACCAAGTGCCGTAAGCTTTTTCTTAGTTTCACCTTATCCAGAGGGCCCTGCGTCTTGCCACGAATGTAAAGATGTCACTACCCTTTCATTTCACAAATTACCTTTATTTGTACAAAGACGGCAGTCCCCGCCCACTTTTGCAGAAAGTACTCGTAGCAATCGTATACAACTCACCGATTTCTTCCTCATTTTAATAACGACTTTCTCAAAGACATCTTGACATCAATGCCGCATCGACGTCTGCTCTTCTCTCGGTGCGACTCTCAATAAACCCTCAACTGAAAACAAAAGTGCTGATTCTGGCCGCTTCCCTCGCTTACGGCCATACCGTTCCGACTGCGCCCGATCTCGTCTGATCTCGGAAGCTAAGCGGGGCCGGGCTTGGTTAGTACTTGGTTGGGAGACTGCCCGGGAATACCAAGTGCCGTAAGCTTTTTCTTAGTTTCACCTTATCCAGAGGGCCCTGCGTCTTGCCACGAATGTAAAGATGTCACTACCCTTTCATTTCACAAATTACCTTTATTTGTACAAAGACGGCAGTCCCCGCCCACTTTTGCAGAAAGTACTCGTAGCAATCGTATACAACTCACCGATTTCTTCCTCATTTTAATAACGACTTTCTCAAAGACATCTTGACATCAATGCCGCATCGACGTCTGCTCTTCTCTCGGTGCGACTCTCAATAAACCCTCAACTGAAAACAAAAGTGCTGATTCTGGCCGCTTCCCTCGCTTACGGCCATACCGTTCCGACTGCGCCCGATCTCGTCTGATCTCGGAAGCTAAGCGGGGCCGGCCTTGGTTAGTACTTGGTTGGGAGACTGCCCGGGAATACCAAGTGCCGTAAGCTTTTTCTTAGTTTCACCTTATCCAGAGGGCCCTGCGTCTTGCCACGAATGTAAAGATGTCACTACCCTTTCATTTCACAAATTACCTTTATTTGTACAAAGACGGCAGTCCCCGCCCACTTTTGCAGAAAGTACTCGTAGCAATCGTATACAACTCACCGATTTCTTCCTCATTTTAATAACGACTTTCTCAAAGACATCTTGACATCAATGCCGCATCGACGTCTGCTCTTCTCTCGGTGCGACTCTCAATAAACCCTCAACTGAAAACAAAAGTGCTGATTCTGGCCGCTTCCCTCGCTTACGGCCATACCGTTCCGACTGCGCCCGATCTCGTCTGATCTCGGAAGCTAAGCGGGGCCGGGCTTGGTTAGTACTTGGTTGGGAGACTGCCCGGGAATACCAAGTGCCGTAAGCTTTTTCTTAGTTTCACCTTATCCAGAGGGCCCTGCGTCTTGCCACGAATGTAAAGATGTCACTACCCTTTCATTTCACAAATTACCTTTATTTGTACAAAGACGGCAGTCCCCGCCCACTTTTGCAGAAAGTACTCGTAGCAATCGTATACAACTCACCGATTTCTTCCTCATTTTAATAACGACTTTCTCAAAGACATCTTGACATCAATGCCGCATCGACGTCTGCTCTTCTCTCGGTGCGACTCTCAATAAACCCTCAACTGAAAACAAAAGTGCTGATTCTGGCCGCTTCCCTCGCTTACGGCCATACCGTTCCGACTGCGCCCGATCTCGTCTGATCTCGGAAGCTAAGCGGGGCCGGCCTTGGTTAGTACTTGGTTGGGAGACTGCCCGGGAATACCAAGTGCCGTAAGCTTTTTCTTAGTTTCACCTTATCCCGAGGGCCCTGCGTCTTGCCACGAATGTAAAGATGTCACTACCCTTTCATTTCACAAATTACCTTTATTTGTACAAAGACGGCAGTCCCCGCCCACTTTTGCAGAAAGTACTCGTAGCAATCGTATACAACTCACCGATTTCTTCCTCATTTTAATAACGACTTTCTCAAAGACATCTTGACATCAATGCCGCATCGACGTCTGCTCTTCTCTCGGTGCGACTCTCAATAAACCCTCAACTGAAAACAAAAGTGCTGATTCTGGCCGCTTCCCTCGCTTACGGCCATACCGTTCCGACTGCGCCCGATCTCGTCTGATCTCGGAAGCTAAGCGGGGCCGGCCTTGGTTAGTACTTGGTTGGGAGACTGCCCGGGAATACCAAGTGCCGTAAGCTTTTTCTTAGTTTCACCTTATCCCGAGGGCCCTGCGTCTTGCCACGAATGTAAAGATGTCACTACCCTTTCATTTCACAAATTACCTTTATTTGTACAAAGACGGCAGTCCCCGCCCACTTTTGCAGAAAGTACTCGTAGCAATCGTATACAACTCACCGATTTCTTCCTCATTTTAATAACGACTTTCTCAAAGACATCTTGACATCAATGCCGCATCGACGTCTGCTCTTCTCTCGGTGCGACTCTCAATAAACCCTCAACTGAAAACAAAAGTGCTGATTCTGGCCGCTTCCCTCGCTTACGGCCATACCGTTCCGACTGCGCCCGATCTCGTCTGATCTCGGAAGCTAAGCGGGGCCGGCCTTGGTTAGTACTTGGTTGGGAGACTGCCTGGGAATACCAAGTGCCGTAAGCTTTTTCTTAGTTTCACCTTATCCAGAGGGCCCTGCGTCTTGCCACGAATGTAAAGATGTCACTACCCTTTCATTTCACAAATTACCTTTATTTGTACAAAGACGGCAGTCCCCGCCCACTTTTGCAGAAAGTACTCGTAGCAATCGTATACAACTCACCGATTTCTTCCTCATTTTAATAACGACTTTCTCAAAGACATCTTGACATCAATGCCGCATCGACGTCTGCTCTTCTCTCGGTGCGACTCTCAATAAACCCTCAACTGAAAACAAAAGTGCTGATTCTGGCCGCTTCCCTCGCTTACGGCCATACCGTTCCGACTGCGCCCGATCTCGGAAGCTAAGCGGGGCCGGCCTTGGTTAGTACTTGGTTGGGAGACTGCCTGGGAATACCAAGTGCCGTAAGCTTTTTCTTAGTTTCACCTTATCCAGAGGGCCCTGCGTCTTGCCACGAATGTAAAGATGTCACTACCCTTTCATTTCACAAATTACCTTTATTTGTACAAAGACGGCAGTCCCCGCCCACTTTTGCAGAAAGTACTCGTAGCAATCGTATACAACTCACCGATTTCTTCCTCATTTTAATAACGACTTTCTCAAAGACATCTTGACATCAATGCCGCATCGACGTCTGCTCTTCTCTCGGTGCGACTCTCAATAAACCCTCAACTGAAAACAAAAGTGCTGATTCTGGCCGCTTCCCTCGCTTACGGCCATACCGTTCCGACTGCGCCCGATCTCGGAAGCTAAGCGGGGCCGGCCTTGGTTAGTACTTGGTTGGGAGACTGCCTGGGAATACCAAGTGCCGTAAGCTTTTTCTTAGTTTCACCTTATCCAGAGGGCCCTGCGTCTTGCCACGAATGTAAAGATGTCACTACCCTTTCATTTCACAAATTACCTTTATTTGTACAAAGACGGCAGTCCCCGCCCACTTTTGCAGAAAGTACTCGTAGCAATCGTATACAACTCACCGATTTCTTCCTCATTTTAATAACGACTTTCTCAAAGACATCTTGACATCAATGCCGCATCGACGTCTGCTCTTCTCTCGGTGCGACTCTCAATAAACCCTCAACTGAAAACAAAAGTGCTGATTCTGGCCGCTTCCCTCGCTTACGGCCATACCGTTCCGACTGCGCATGATCGTGCCTGGTCCTGCGCGGCTCAGTGTGTGTGTGGTGGTGCTTTTTTTTTGCCTTTGCAGTTCACTTGGTTTTCCGTTTCTTTCTCCGTTTTATTTAATAATTGTTTTGGTTTAGTTTTGCCTTGGTTAGCCTCCCCTCTCCCTGGCTGCTTCGTTGCGCCGGAGGGGGAGGCTTGTCACTCGTTTTGTGTGTCTTTTTTTGCATTTATTTCTGTTCGTTTGGTTTCCTTTGCGCGGTGCGCGTTTACTTCCGGGTTTGTCAATTAGGCTTTTTTTCGTTTATTTCAGCGTTTCTTCAGTTTCTTTTTGCTCTGGTTCTTTTTTCCCTCTCCCTGGCCTTCTGTGAAGCCAGGGAGGGGAGCTTGTCATTCGTTTATTCGCCCCTGATTTGTGTTTTTCTTTTCGCCCTCCATTAGCTGTGCGCGTTTCTTTTCGGTTGTGGTTTGCTCCGGTTTCATTTGTGTTTGCATCACTGTTTGCTTTCTTTTCAGCCCCTGTTCGTTTCCCCTCTCCCTGGCCGTTTTATTGTGCTGGGGAGAGAGGCTTGTCATTCGGTTTGGGTTTGTTTTTTTTCGCCGGTCTTTTGTTTTGCTTTTCACTTCCGTGTTTGGCGCGTCTATTATTTACCGGCTTTTTCTTTTCCCCCTTAATTGCCTGTTTGTTTTGTCCCCCGGGCTCCCTTCTTGGTTGCCCCCCCTCCTCCCCTTTATTGTGTGATCATGGCTGCTCAGCCGCAGCCATCCACGTCGCGTGCAGCCGCGGCTGCACGGGCGTACCGTGATGATGATGGTGATGACGTGTCGCGTGCAGCCGCGGCTGCACGGGCGCTGGATGCTGGAAGGGTTGATTCCCTGGATGATTTTAGTAAGGCGGACATGGAGGTAGATATGGCGGTGGAGCCGCCTGGTCTGGATGACCGGGGGCCCGGTGAGTGGGTGCAGGTCGTGTCTCGGAAGAGGGCGGCAGCGGCAGCGGCGGCGGCGGCTTCCGGGCCGGGAGTGGCGCCCGCCAAGGTAAGCAGTGGGGCCGGTGCTGGTGCTGGTGCGGGGGTCGGCGGTGCCGTCTCTCCACCCGACAGCTATGCCGGGAGGGTGGCTCAGGCCGGTCGGGCGCAGCGGGCGGGGGCAGGTGTGCGGGTAGGCACGGGTGTCCGTGCGGGCGTCCTGCGTCAGGGTGCGGCTTCGCGGGGCGCCTGGGACGAGGGCCCTGCCCCAAAGGGGCCTTATACTAAGGAGGCCACAGCCTCCGTAGATTTGAGTGCGTTTGACAGCGTGCCTTTGCTGGAGGTAGCGAAGGCGATATTGTTGTTGGTGCCGAAGGACGCCCTGCTGGCCGTGTGCCCGGCCCCAAATGTGGCAGTGGAGGTCACCTTCACCGCCCCTGACTATATTGAGCTCATTGAGGGCGGCCTCACCGTACAGGGCAAGCTCTGCCCGGTCAGACGCCTCTGTCAGGCGGAGCGCGTGGTCTCCTTTCTGCACCTGCCTGCGTATGTGCCCGATCAGGTCATCCTCGATCGCCTTGCGGCATGGGGAGTGGAGCCCATCCTCCCGGTGCGCCGTCGGCTCCTGCCCGGCACTCAGGTCACTGACGGCACCCGCTGCGTCAGGGTGCGTTTCCCGGCCGGCGTGGTGTCCTTGCCCTACAGTGCCCGATTTGATACGGCCGAAGGGCCCCGCTACATTCGAGTCGCCCACGACAACCAGGTCCGCCTCTGCCGCATGTGCCTCCAGCCGGGGCACGTGGTGGCCCAGTGCCCCCAATACGTGTGCCGTGTCTGCGGGCTGCAGGGGCACTACGCCCGTGACTGTGTTGCCGCCCGCTGTGCTGGCTGCCGCAAGGCCGCCGCCCTGTGCACCTGCCCTGGCGCCCCTGGTCGGGACGGGCCGGCCTCCGCTGCCGGGGACGGGGTTGACCCGGGCTCTCACGCTGGGGGGGAAGAGGGGGTGTCTCTCCTTCCGCCCCAGGACCCCAGTAATGCTGCCGCCATCGCCATGCCTTTGACACCCCCTGTGGCTGCTGCCGCTGACTGCCTGGATTCCAGCATGACTGACCACCTCCCTGCTCCTGTGGCTGGCCCGAGGGGAGAGGTGAGTGGGTGTCCCGTCATGGGGGTGGACGCTGTGCCCTTTGGGGGGGCCGGAGACCCCCCGGCCGCACAGGACCTCCTTGGGGCGTCGGGCGTTGAGGACATGGAGCTGCCCTCCGGAGCTGCGGGTCCCGTGGAGCTGCCAGTGCCCGTGCCTGTCTCCCAGTCCCTCTACTCAGAGCCCCCGCCCGCCCCCCCCTCGTCTCTCACCCCGTCCCCTCCCGCAGCTCCGGCCGCGGGTGAAGTGCGCCCGGCGTCCCGGATGGCCGGGGGTAGGACTGTGGATGGCCCCCCTCCCCCAGCCCCCTCTCCCTCTCCTCCCACCCCTCTGCCTCCATCTATCCAGCCCCTGGCGTCGCCCTGGTCCGGCGTCTCTCCCTTCGGCGCTGACACCCTGCGTCAGCTGGATGCCCTGGACCCGGACCCCTTCGTCACCCAGCGGACCCAGCCCGACTCGGGCAAATCACCTGTGCCGAGACATGGCAAGACAAAGAACAAACTGCGCTTTTGCATGGGGTCTAGGTCTGGGGCGTCTCATCAGCCCCCTTTGCCGGGCCTCGCCAACACTCTGCGGCGCCAGGAGGAGCGGCGGCAGTCGGCGGTGGCGGCCCTGGCGGCCATGCGTGCTGCGAGCCCGGGTCATGACGACAGCGGCGACACGGACTGATGTTCCTTAGCCATCCCCCTTCATTGGCTCATGTTTCCCGTGGTTCTTGTCTTTCGTTGTGTATTGCTTTTCTGCCGCCCCGGTTTTGTTTTTGGTTTCTGTTTTCATTGTCCACCACCGTGTCCGTGTCGCCTTCTGCCCCTGCTATCGCCGCTGTCGTCCCTGCTTCTCCCCGTCCCCTAGGTCCCGTGCGTTTTAATTGATTGCTCGTGTTTTATTGTGTTTTTTTTACGGCCCGCCTATTTAATGTATTTATGGTTCTTTTTATGGTTTCTTTTATTGTTCTTATTGTGTTGCTTGTCCCTTTTACCTGTGTGTTTCCCGCGACATCGCTCCACCATCCGGGTGGGTTAGTGGGGTGGTTGTCTGGGTGGGCCTGTTCGGCTGGGAGCGTCCCGCTTTTATCTGGGTATGTGTGGCTTTTACCTCCTGTGCCGGTGTCTTGTCTGTGTGATGTGTCCCCTGCCTGGTGCCTAACAGGGACTCTTTTATCCCAATGACGCTGACTCTGACCTCCCTCAATGCCCGGGGGCTGCGCTCCTGGGCTAAGGCCCAGGCAGTTTTAACTTCGTGTTGTGACTCGTCCGTTGTGTGTTTGCAAGAGACTGGGTGGGATGGGCCTTTTATTGATAGGGTGCGGGACGCATGGTCGGGCGATGTCTTCTTCTCCACCGCCTCCGTCGGGCCAGGTGTCGTCGGTTGGGGTGTCGCGCTGCTCTGTCGCCGCCCGCGTGTCCAGTCGGCATCCCTGCTGTACTCGGACGGGGAGGGCAAGTGTCTGGCTGTCGGGCTCTGTCTGGAGGGGGGTTTCGCCTGCACCGTCGTGGTCGTGCACGCGCCCAATGACGGGGCCCGGTGTGCCTCCTTCTTCGACCGCCTGGCTGCCCGTGTGGCGCGGTGGCCCTGTCCTCTCGTGGTCGGGGACTTCAACATCTCCCTCTCTCGCCTGGATGTGCGGAGGGGGGCAGTCGTGCGGGCCGATGCGGGGCGAGCAGCTCTCCTCCGCTTGATGCGTGCCTGTCATCTCACGGACCTGTGGAGGGATCGCAACCCTGACCGTCGTGTCCTTTCCAGGACGCAGCGTGTCCGGGGCGTGATGCACGGCAGCAGGCTGGACTACGCTCTGGTGTCCCCTGCTGTCGCTGCCCGTGTCCGTACGGTGTGCTATCGGGAGTGTCTCGTGAGCGATCACGACTACTTTCTCTGCACGCTTGACTCTGGGGAGGTGCAGCGCGGGCGGGGCACGTGGATCCTCAACCCCTCCCTCTTAAGCGATGGTACCGTTACTGCTAAGGTGAGCTTCGCATTGTGGACTGGGGTGCGGTCGCCCCTGTTCTCCCTCGACATTCAGGCGGGGTGGGAATTGTTAAAGCGGGAGGTGGCGGCCGTTTTGCAGGCTGCCGGGAAGGCCGCAGCCGGACGCTTTCGGCAGAAGGAGCGCGCCTTGCTGCGTGATCTCCAGCTGGAACTGCTGGCGCTCGAGCAGGATGCAGGGGACCCCGTGCGGGTCTCGGCCCTGCAGGACGAGCTGGCTCTCCTCTCTGAGCGGAGGCACGCCGGGGCGGCGTTGCGGAGCGGGGTGCGTTTCGTCGCCCCTGGTGAGCTCTCTCCTCGCTATTTCAGGGCGATGGAGGAGTCCCGGGGGGCTGCGAGGCTGCTCCGTTCGGTGCGCTGCCCGGACGGCCAGTTGGTGTCCGACGCACCCGGTGTCCTGCGCGTCGTGCGGGACTACTGGGCCGCTATGTTCACCAGCGAGCGCATCGATCTGGACGCCCTCTCCCCCCTCACGGGGCTGATTGAGGCGCGCCTTTCGCCCGAGAGCGTCGCCCTGTGTGACGCCCCCTTGTCATGTGATGAGATTGGGGCGGCTATTGACCGGCTCCGGCCGCGAAAGTGTCCCGGCTCCGACGGCCTCACGGCAGACTTTTACAGGGTCTTTAAGGGGGAGCTGGTGCCCGTCTTGCAGGCCCTTTATAGTGACGTCCTCGCCCGCGGTGAGATGCACGGCACCATCCGGCTGGGTTTGATTAAGATGCTCTTTAAGCACACGGGAGACAGGGGGGAGCTGGCTAATTACAGGCCCCTCACCATGCTCAACACCGATTACAAGGTGTTGGCCTCGGTCTTGGCCTCCCGGCTCAGTCGGGTGCTGCCGTCCCTCATCCGCACCACCCAGACGTACGGGGTGACGGGCCGCACCATCCTGGACACTGTCCGGGATGTGCAGGCGGCGGTGGGTTTCATGGAGACGGCGGGTTCGCCTGGTTACTTGGTGAAGCTCGACTTCGCCAAGGCCTTTGACAGGGTCGAGCACGCCTACCTCCAGCGTGTGATGGAGGTCTTCGGCTTCGGCCCGGGCTTCCTGGCCTGGACGCGCCTCTTGTGCGCCTCCGCCATGACCGCGGTCGCCTGTAACGGCTACGTCACTGCGCCCTTCCGCATGACGCGTTCGGTGCGGCAGGGCTGCCCCCTGTCGGCCGCCTTGTACACCTTGGCGGTCGAGCCCCTCGGCCTCCTGGTGGCCGCCTCTCGTGGCATTGCTAGGGTGCCCATCGGCCCGACATGCTTCGCTCCGCCGGTCTTTCAGTACGCTGATGACACCACCCTGCTCGTGCCCGACGGGGCCAGCGTGGGGGCTGCGTTACGCAGCGTGCAGCAGTACTGTGACATCACTGGGGCCAGGGTCAACCTGCAGAAGTCGGTGTACCTGCGGCTCGGTTCGGCCGGGCCTCTGCCCGCCGAGCTGGGGCTGACTGAGGCCGAGGGGGACGTGCGCCTCCTGGGCGTTCTGCTCGGGAGGAGTGCGGACGATGCGACGGGGAGGATGTGGGACGATCTGACGGGTGGTGTGGAGCGGCGGCTGGCCGGGTGGTCGGGCCGTCTCCTCTCGCTGCAGCAGAAGGTGTTCCTGTTGAACGCAATGGTGTTGTCTGTGCTGTGGTTTCACCTGAGCGTCACTCACATGCCCCACGGACATTATGCCAGGCTGCGGAAGGCCGTCCTGCGCTTCCTCTGGGGGGGGGGCAGAGTCCTGGTGGCTTACGCTTCCTTGATTGGCCCCCCTGCCGGGGGTGGCCTGGGCCTCCTGGACCCTCTGGTCCAGTCGAAGGCCCTGCGTGTGCGGATGTTGCAGGCCTTCCTGGACGAGAGTCGCCCCTCCCTGTGGAAGGCGGTGCTCTCGCTCCGGCTGGGACAGTGTGCGGGGAGGGAGCTGGCCGAGGACGCTCTTTGGATGCGTCTCCGGCCCGGCATGGTGCGTGGCATCCCCTCCTTCTACGCACACCTCCTCTTGGCGTGGGCTGAGTTCCAGGAGCACACTGTCGTGGTGCCTGAGGGGCGGCAGCTTCTGCTTCGGCAGCCGCTGCTGCTCAATCCGCGCGTCCTCTCCGGGGGGCGGCCCCTCGAGTTCCGGCACTGGTGGGAGGCTGGGGTGCGTCAGGTGCGAGACCTCTTTTATGAGGTGCGCCCTGGCTTCCTGCCTCCCGCGGCCGTCTATGACCAGGTCGAGGTTGTGGCCGAGAGGGCCTCCAGGGTCACTGTTGCCAGGCAGTGTCTGGCGGCGAGGGCTGCCCTCCCTGCTGCGTGGGTGCGTGACATTGAGCGGGCCGGCGGCCCCCGGGATGTGGCCCCCCGTTTCCCCGCGGTGTACGTGAGGCGGCTGTCCGGGTTGCTCGTCCCTTTCGGGGCGTGTGTCACCCGTGACTTTGCCCGCCTCTACAGGCAGCGCGCTTTTGTTGCCCCGGTGGCGCAGGCCTTTTGGAGCGCTCGCTTCCCTGCCCTGGGGCCTGACCTGTTGTGGGGGAACGTGCTGGTCTGCCCGGCGGACCCTGCCTTGGCCCTTTTCGACTTCAGACAGCGGCATCATGCCCTATGGTCAATGAGGTGGCTTCATAGACTGGGCTTCGCTGCGTCTCCGCTCTGCCCAGTGTGCCGGGATGTGGAGGAGGGCCTTACACACATGTTCTTTGGCTGTTCTCAGTTAGCTGATTTTATTGTGTGGGCTCTGGAGGTGGTGGACAGGATAGCCGGGGCGGTGGGGCCCGTGCCTGTTTTTACTGAGGCGGGGTGGCAGGTCATGTTCCTGTTTGGTGTTCCCAAGTCTCACCCCGCCAGCACCTTTCTTAATTTGTTTTTAGCCGTCGCGAGGTATGTTGTTTGGTTGAGGCGCAACAAGGCCCGCTATGAGCGCGTGGTTTTAGATCCCGTTTTAATGTGCCGCTATCGGCTGCGACTGGTTTTATCCAAGGTGTTTTTATTGTCTGCCGGGCCTCATGACATGCCCCGGTTCTTACGTGATTTTGTGCACCGGGTTCCGTTTGTGTCTGTTGTGGGTGGGCGTTTGGTTTGGGATGTGTTTTGAGGGTGGGCTGCTTGTTTTCTCTTGTTTTCGTGTTTTGGGTGGGTTGTTTGGGTTGTTTTTCTTGGGTTTGTCTGTGTGGGTGGGTTTCGTGCTGCTTGTTGTCCGTCTTCTGTGTTGTTTGTTGTTGGGGCTGTTGCTCCTTTTAATTGGCATTTTAGTGATTGGCTTTTATTGCTTGTGCTTTGTTTTTCTTTTTATTAAACTGCATACCTGCATGATGAGGACTGCTGCACCCTGTGAGTAGGGGTCTTGGAGCGCGGGCTTGCCCCGTTCCCTGGCCCCTCTCCCTGTACCGCCCCCCCTGCTGTGGTGTATGTGTGGCACTGTCGTTCTGAGTGGTTTAATAAAAAAAAAAAAAAAAAAAAAAAACTGCGCCCGATCTCGTCTGATCTCGGAAGCTAAGCGGGGCCGGCCTTGGTTAGTACTTGGTTGGGAGACTGCCCGGGAATACCAAGTGCCGTAAGCTTTTTCTTAGTTTCACCTTATCCAGAGGGCCCTGCGTCTTGCCACGAATGTAAAGATGTCACTACCCTTTCATTTCACAAATTACCTTTATTTGTACAAAGACGGCAGTCCCCGCCCACTTTTGCAGAAAGTACTCGTAGCAATCGTATACAACTCACCGATTTCTTCCTCATTTTAATAACGACTTTCTCAAAGACATCTTGACATCAATGCCGCATCGACGTCTGCTCTTCTCTCGGTGCGACTCTCAATAAACCCTCAACTGAAAACAAAAGTGCTGATTCTGGCCGCTTCCCTCGCTTACGGCCATACCGTTCCGACTGCGCCCGATCTCGGAAGCTAAGCGGGGCCGGCCTTGGTTAGTACTTGGTTGGGAGACTGCCTGGGAATACCAAGTGCCGTAAGCTTTTTCTTAGTTTCACCTTATCCAGAGGGCCCTGCGTCTTGCCACGAATGTAAAGATGTCACTACCCTTTCATTTCACAAATTACCTTTATTTGTACAAAGACGGCAGTCCCCGCCCACTTTTGCAGAAAGTACTCGTAGCAATCGTATACAACTCACCGATTTCTTCCTCATTTTAATAACGACTTTCTCAAAGACATCTTGACATCAATGCCGCATCGACGTCTGCTCTTCTCTCGGTGCGACTCTCAATAAACCCTCAACTGAAAACAAAAGTGCTGATTCTGGCCGCTTCCCTCGCTTACGGCCATACCGTTCCGACTGCGCCCGATCTCGGAAGCTAAGCGGGGCCGGGCTTGGTTAGTACTTGGTTGGGAGACTGCCCGGGAATACCAAGTGCCGTAAGCTTTTTCTTAGTTTCACCTTATCCAGAGGGCCCTGCGTCTTGCCACGAATGTAAAGATGTCACTACCCTTTCATTTCACAAATTACCTTTATTTGTACAAAGACGGCAGTCCCCGCCCACTTTTGCAGAAAGTACTCGTAGCAATCGTATACAACTCACCGATTTCTTCCTCATTTTAATAACGACTTTCTCAAAGACATCTTGACATCAATGCCGCATCGACGTCTGCTCTTCTCTCGGTGCGACTCTCAATAAACCCTCAACTGAA
Source organism: Paramormyrops kingsleyae (assembly GCF_048594095.1). Lineage (NCBI taxonomy): Eukaryota > Metazoa > Chordata > Actinopteri > Osteoglossiformes > Mormyridae > Paramormyrops > Paramormyrops kingsleyae. The sequence continues at coordinate 46,132,914 of NC_132800.1, read as the reverse complement.
AACAAAAGTGCTGATTCTGGCCGCTTCCCTTGCTTACGGCCATACCGTTCCGACTGCGCCCGATCTCGTCTGATCTTGGAAGCTAAGCGGGGCCGGGCTTGGTTAGTACTTGGTTGGGAGACTGCCCGGGAATACCAAGTGCCGTAAGCTTTTTCTTAGTTTCACCTTATCCAGAGGGCCCTGCGTCTTGCCACGAATGTAAAGATGTCACTACCCTTTCATTTCACAAATTACCTTTATTTGTACAAAGACGGCAGTCCCCGCCCACTTTTGCAGAAAGTACTCGTAGCAATCGTATACAACTCACCGATTTCTTCCTCATTTTAATAACGACTTTCTCAAAGACATCTTGACATCAATGCCGCATCGACGTCTGCTCTTCTCTCGGTGCGACTCTCAATAAACCCTCAACTGAAAACAAAAGTGCTGATTCTGGCCGCTTCCCTTGCTTACGGCCATTCCGTTCCGACTGCGCCCGATCTCGTCTGATCTCGGAAGCTAAGCGGGGCCGGGCTTGGTTAGTACTTGGTTGGGAGACTGCCCGGGAATACCAAGTGCCGTAAGCTTTTTCTTAGTTTCACCTTATCCAGAGGGCCCTGCGTCTTGCCACGAATGTAAAGATGTCACTACCCTTTCATTTCACAAATTACCTTTATTTGTACAAAGACGGCAGTCCCCGCCCACTTTTGCAGAAAGTACTCGTAGCAATCGTATACAACTCACCGATTTCTTCCTCATTTTAATAACGACTTTCTCAAAGACATCTTGACATCAATGCCGCATCGACGTCTGCTCTTCTCTCGGTGCGACTCTCAATAAACCCTCAACTGAAAACAAAAGTGCTGATTCTGGCCGCTTTCCTCGCTTACGGCCATACCGTTCCGACTGCGCCCGATCTCGTCTGATCTCGGAAGCTAAGCGGGGCCGGGCTTGGTTAGTACTTGGTTGGGAGACTGCCCGGGAATACCAAGTGCCGTAAGCTTTTTCTTAGTTTCACCTTATCCAGAGGGCCCTGCGTCTTGCCACGAATGTAAAGATGTCACTACCCTTTCATTTCACAAATTACCTTTATTTGTACAAAGACGGCAGTCCCCGCCCACTTTTGCAGAAAGTACTCGTAGCAATCGTATACAACTCACCGATTTCTTCCTCATTTTAATAACGACTTTCTCAAAGACATCTTGACATCAATGCCGCATCGACGTCTGCTCTTCTCTCGGTGCGACTATCAATAAACCCTCAACTGAAAACAAAAGTGCTGATTCTGGCCGCTTCCCTTGCTTACGGCCATACCGTTCCGACTGCGCCCGATCTCGTCTGATCTTGGAAGCTAAGCGGGGCCGGGCTTGGTTAGTACTTGGTTGGGAGACTGCCCGGGAATACCAAGTGCCGTAAGCTTTTTCTTAGTTTCACCTTATCCAGAGGGCCCTGCGTCTTGCCACGAATGTAAAGATGTCACTACCCTTTCATTTCACAAATTACCTTTATTTGTACAAAGACGGCAGTCCCCGCCCACTTTTGCAGAAAGTACTCGTAGCAATCGTATACAACTCACCGATTTCTTCCTCATTTTAATAACGACTTTCTCAAAGACATCTTGACATCAATGCCGCATCGACGTCTGCTCTTCTCTCGGTGCGACTCTCAATAAACCCTCAACTGAAAACAAAAGTGCTGATTCTGGCCGCTTCCCTCGCTTACGGCCATTCCGTTCCGACTGCGCCCGATCTCGTCTGATCTCGGAAGCTAAGCGGGGCCGGGCTTGGTTAGTACTTGGTTGGGAGACTGCCCGGGAATACCAAGTGCCGTAAGCTTTTTCTTAGTTTCACCTTATCCAGAGGGCCCTGCGTCTTGCCACGAATGTAAAGATGTCACTACCCTTTCATTTCACAAATTACCTTTATTTGTACAAAGACGGCAGTCCCCGCCCACTTTTGCAGAAAGTACTCGTAGCAATCGTATACAACTCACCGATTTCTTCCTCATTTTAATAACGACTTTCTCAAAGACATCTTGACATCAATGCCGCATCGACGTCTGCTCTTCTCTCGGTGCGACTCTCAATAAACCCTCAACTGAAAACAAAAGTGCTGATTCTGGCCGCTTCCCTCGCTTACGGCCATACCGTTCCGACTGCGCCCGATCTCGTCTGATCTCGGAAGCTAAGCGGGGCCGGGCTTGGTTAGTACTTGGTTGGGAGACTGCCCGGGAATACCAAGTGCCGTAAGCTTTTTCTTAGTTTCACCTTATCCAGAGGGCCCTGCGTCTTGCCACGAATGTAAAGATGTCACTACCCTTTCATTTCACAAATTACCTTTATTTGTACAAAGACGGCAGTCCCCGCCCACTTTTGCAGAAAGTACTCGTAGCAATCGTATACAACTCACCGATTTCTTCCTCATTTTAATAACGACTTTCTCAAAGACATCTTGACATCAATGCCGCATCGACGTCTGCTCTTCTCTCGGTGCGACTCTCAATAAACCCTCAACTGAAAACAAAAGTGCTGATTCTGGCCGCTTCCCTCGCTTACGGCCATTCCGTTCCGACTGCGCCCGATCTCGTCTGATCTCGGAAGCTAAGCGGGGCCGGGCTTGGTTAGTACTTGGTTGGGAGACTGCCCGGGAATACCAAGTGCCGTAAGCTTTTTCTTAGTTTCACCTTATCCAGAGGGCCCTGCGTCTTGCCACGAATGTAAAGATGTCACTACCCTTTCATTTCACAAATTACCTTTATTTGTACAAAGACGGCAGTCCCCGCCCACTTTTGCAGAAAGTACTCGTAGCAATCGTATACAACTCACCGATTTCTTCCTCATTTTAATAACGACTTTCTCAAAGACATCTTGACATCAATGCCGCATCGACGTCTGCTCTTCTCTCGGTGCGACTCTCAATAAACCCTCAACTGAAAACAAAAGTGCTGATTCTGGCCGCTTCCCTCGCTTACGGCCATACCGTTCCGACTGCGCCCGATCTCGTCTGATCTCGGAAGCTAAGCGGGGCCGGGCTTGGTTAGTACTTGGTTGGGAGACTGCCCGGGAATACCAAGTGCCGTAAGCTTTTTCTTAGTTTCACCTTATCCAGAGGGCCCTGCGTCTTGCCACGAATGTAAAGATGTCACTACCCTTTCATTTCACAAATTACCTTTATTTGTACAAAGACGGCAGTCCCCGCCCACTTTTGCAGAAAGTACTCGTAGCAATCGTATACAACTCACCGATTTCTTCCTCATTTTAATAACGACTTTCTCAAAGACATCTTGACATCAATGCCGCATCGACGTCTGCTCTTCTCTCGGTGCGACTCTCAATAAACCCTCAACTGAAAACAAAAGTGCTGATTCTGGCCGCTTCCCTCGCTTACGGCCATTCCGTTCCGACTGCGCCCGATCTCGTCTGATCTCGGAAGCTAAGCGGGGCCGGGCTTGGTTAGTACTTGGTTGGGAGACTGCCCGGGAATACCAAGTGCCGTAAGCTTTTTCTTAGTTTCACCTTATCCAGAGGGCCCTGCGTCTTGCCACGAAGGTAAAGATGTCACTACCCTTTCATTTCACAAATTACCTTTATTTGTACAAAGACGGCAGTCCCCGCCCACTTTTGCAGAAAGTACTCGTAGCAATCGTATACAACTCACCGATTTCTTCCTCATTTTAATAACGACTTTCTCAAAGACATCTTGACATCAATGCCGCATCGACGTCTGCTCTTCTCTCGGTGCGACTCTCAATAAACCCTCAACTGAAAACAAAAGTGCTGATTCTGGCCGCTTCCCTCGCTTACGGCCATACCGTTCCGACTGCGCCCGATCTCGTCTGATCTCGGAAGCTAAGCGGGGCCGGGCTTGGTTAGTTCTTGGTTGGGAGACTGCCCGGGAATACCAAGTGCCGTAAGCTTTTTCTTAGTTTCACCTTATCCAGAGGGCCCTGCGTCTTGCCACGAATGTAAAGATGTCACTACCCTTTCATTTCACAAATTACCTTTATTTGTACAAAGACGGCAGTCCCCGCCCACTTTTGCAGAAAGTACTCGTAGCAATCGTATACAACTCACCGATTTCTTCCTCATTATAATAACGACTTTCTCAAAGACATCTTGACATCAATGCCGCATCGACGTCTGCTCTTCTCTCGGTGCGACTCTCAATAAACCCTCAACTGAAAACAAAAGTGCTGATTCTGGCCGCTTCCCTCGCTTACGGCCATACCGTTCCGACTGCGCCCGATCTCGTCTGATCTCGGAAGCTAAGCGGGGCCGGGCTTGGTTAGTACTTGGTTGGGAGACTGCCCGGGAATACCAAGTGCCGTAAGCTTTTTCTTAGTTTCACCTTATCCAGAGGGCCCTGCGTCTTGCCACGAATGTAAAGATGTCACTACCCTTTCATTTCACAAATTACCTTTATTTGTACAAAGACGGCAGTCCCCGCCCACTTTTGCAGAAAGTACTCGTAGCAATCGTATACAACTCACCGATTTCTTCCTCATTTTAATAACGACTTTCTCAAAGACATCTTGACATCAATGCCGCATCGACGTCTGCTCTTCTCTCGGTGCGACTCTCAATAAACCCTCAACTGAAAACAAAAGTGCTGATTCTGGCCGCTTCCCTCGCTTACGGCCATACCGTTCCGACTGCGCCCGATCTCGTCTGATCTCGGAAGCGAAGCGGGGCCGGGCTTGGTTAGTACTTGGTTGGGAGACTGCCCGGGAATACCAAGTGCCGTAAGCTTTTTCTTAGTTTCACCTTATCCAGAGGGCCCTGCGTCTTGCCACGAATGTAAAGATGTCACTACCCTTTCATTTCACAAATTACCTTTATTTGTACAAAGACGGCAGTCCCCGCCCACTTTTGCAGAAAGTACTCGTAGCAATCGTATACAACTCACCGATTTCTTCCTCATTTTAATAACGACTTTCTCAAAGACATCTTGACATCAATGCCGCATCGACGTCTGCTCTTCTCTCGGTGCGACTCTCAATAAACCCTCAACTGAAAACAAAAGTGCTGATTCTGGCCGCTTCCCTCGCTTACGGCCATACCGTTCCGACTGCGCCCGATCTCGGAAGCTAAGCGGGGCCGGCCTTGGTTAGTACTTGGTTGGGAGACTGCCTGGGAATACCAAGTGCCGTAAGCTTTTTCTTAGTTTCACCTTATCCAGAGGGCCCTGCGTCTTGCCACGAATGTAAAGATGTCACTACCCTTTCATTTCACAAATTACCTTTATTTGTACAAAGACGGCAGTCCCCGCCCACTTTTGCAGAAAGTACTCGTAGCAATCGTATACAACTCACCGATTTCTTCCTCATTTTAATAACGACTTTCTCAAAGACATCTTGACATCAATGCCGCATCGACGTCTGCTCTTCTCTCGGTGCGACTCTCAATAAACCCTCAACTGAAAACAAAAGTGCTGATTCTGGCCGCTTCCCTCGCTTACGGCCATACCGTTCCGACTGCGCCCGATCTCGGAAGCTAAGCGGGGCCGGGCTTGGTTAGTACTTGGTTGGGAGACTGCCCGGGAATACCAAGTGCCGTAAGCTTTTTCTTAGTTTCACCTTATCCAGAGGGCCCTGCGTCTTGCCACGAATGTAAAGATGTCACTACCCTTTCATTTCACAAATTACCTTTATTTGTACAAAGACGGCAGTCCCCGCCCACTTTTGCAGAAAGTACTCGTAGCAATCGTATACAACTCACCGATTTCTTCCTCATTTTAATAACGACTTTCTCAAAGACATCTTGACATCAATGCCGCATCGACGTCTGCTCTTCTCTCGGTGCGACTCTCAATAAACCCTCAACTGAAAACAAAAGTGCTGATTCTGGCCGCTTCCCTCGCTTACGGCCATACCGTTCCGACTGCGCCCGATCTCGGAAGCTAAGCGGGGCCGGGCTTGATTAGTACTTGGTTGGGAGACTGCCTGGGAATACCAAGTGCCGTAAGCTTTTTCTTAGTTTCACCTTATCCAGAGGGCCCTGCGTCTTGCCACGAATGTAAAGATGTCACTACCCTTTCATTTCACAAATTACCTTTATTTGTACAAAGACGGCAGTCCCCGCCCACTTTTGCAGAAAGTACTCGTAGCAATCGTATACAACTCACCGATTTCTTCCTCATTTTAATAACGACTTTCTCAAAGACATCTTGACATCAATGCCGCATCGACGTCTGCTCTTCTCTCGGTGCGACTCTCAATAAACCCTCAACTGAAAACAAAAGTGCTGATTCTGGCCGCTTCCCTCGCTTACGGCCATACCGTTCCGACTGCGCCCGATCTCGTCTGATCTCGGAAGCTAAGCGGGGCCGGGCTTGGTTAGTACTTGGTTGGGAGACTGCCCGGGAATACCAAGTGCCGTAAGCTTTTTCTTAGTTTCACCTTATCCAGAGGGCCCTGCGTCTTGCCACGAATGTAAAGATGTCACTACCCTTTCATTTCACAAATTACCTTTATTTGTACAAAGACGGCAGTCCCCGCCCACTTTTGCAGAAAGTACTCGTAGCAATCGTATACAACTCACCGATTTCTTCCTCATTTTAATAACGACTTTCTCAAAGACATCTTGACATCAATGCCGCATCGACGTCTGCTCTTCTCTCGGTGCGACTCTCAATAAACCCTCAACTGAAAACAAAAGTGCTGATTCTGGCCGCTTCCCTCGCTTACGGCCATACCGTTCCGACTGCGCCCGATCTCGTCTGATCTCGGAAGCTAAGCGGGGCCGGGCTTGGTTAGTACTTGGTTGGGAGACTGCCCGGGAATACCAAGTGCCGTAAGCTTTTTCTTAGTTTCACCTTATCCAGAGGGCCCTGCGTCTTGCCACGAATGTAAAGATGTCACTACCCTTTCATTTCACAAATTACCTTTATTTGTACAAAGACGGCAGTCCCCGCCCACTTTTGCAGAAAGTACTCGTAGCAATCGTATACAACTCACCGATTTCTTCCTCATTTTAATAACGACTTTCTCAAAGACATCTTGACATCAATGCCGCATCGACGTCTGCTCTTCTCTCGGTGCGACTCTCAATAAACCCTCAACTGAAAACAAAAGTGCTGATTCTGGCCGCTTCCCTCGCTTACGGCCATACCGTTCCGACTGCGCCCGATCTCGTCTGATCTCGGAAGCTAAGCGGGGCCGGCCTTGGTTAGTACTTGGTTGGGAGACTGCCCGGGAATACCAAGTGCCGTAAGCTTTTTCTTAGTTTCACCTTATCCAGAGGGCCCTGCGTCTTGCCACGAATGTAAAGATGTCACTACCCTTTCATTTCACAAATTACCTTTATTTGTACAAAGACGGCAGTCCCCGCCCACTTTTGCAGAAAGTACTCGTAGCAATCGTATACAACTCACCGATTTCTTCCTCATTTTAATAACGACTTTCTCAAAGACATCTTGACATCAATGCCGCATCGACGTCTGCTCTTCTCTCGGTGCGACTCTCAATAAACCCTCAACTGAAAACAAAAGTGCTGATTCTGGCCGCTTCCCTCGCTTACGGCCATACCGTTCCGACTGCGCCCGATCTCGTCTGATCTCGGAAGCTAAGCGGGGCCGGGCTAGGTTAGTACTTGGTTGGGAGACTGCCCGGGAATACCAAGTGCCGTAAGCTTTTTCTTAGTTTCACCTTATCCAGAGGGCCCTGCGTCTTGCCACGAATGTAAAGATGTCACTACCCTTTCATTTCACAAATTACCTTTATTTGTACAAAGACGGCAGTCCCCGCCCACTTTTGCAGAAAGTACTCGTAGCAATCGTATACAACTCACCGATTTCTTCCTCATTTTAATAACGACTTTCTCAAAGACATCTTGACATCAATGCCGCATCGACGTCTGCTCTTCTCTCGGTGCGACTCTCAATAAACCCTCAACTGAAAACAAAAGTGCTGATTCTGGCCGCTTCCCTCGCTTACGGCCATACCGTTCCGACTGCGCCCGATCTCGTCTGATCTCGGAAGCTAAGCGGGGCCGGCCTTGGTTAGTACTTGGTTGGGAGACTGCCCGGGAATACCAAGTGCCGTAAGCTTTTTCTTAGTTTCACCTTATCCCGAGGGCCCTGCGTCTTGCCACGAATGTAAAGATGTCACTACCCTTTCATTTCACAAATTACCTTTATTTGTACAAAGACGGCAGTCCCCGCCCACTTTTGCAGAAAGTACTCGTAGCAATCGTATACAACTCACCGATTTCTTCCTCATTTTAATAACGACTTTCTCAAAGACATCTTGACATCAATGCCGCATCGACGTCTGCTCTTCTCTCGGTGCGACTCTCAATAAACCCTCAACTGAAAACAAAAGTGCTGATTCTGGCCGCTTCCCTCGCTTACGGCCATACCGTTCCGACTGCGCCCGATCTCGTCTGATCTCGGAAGCTAAGCGGGGCCGGCCTTGGTTAGTACTTGGTTGGGAGACTGCCTGGGAATACCAAGTGCCGTAAGCTTTTTTTTAGTTTCACCTTATCCAGAGGGCCCTGCGTCTTGCCACGAATGTAAAGATGTCACTACCCTTTCATTTCACAAATTACCTTTATTTGTACAAAGACGGCAGTCCCCGCCCACTTTTGCAGAAAGTACTCGTAGCAATCGTATACAACTCACCGATTTCTTCCTCATTTTAATAACGACTTTCTCAAAGACATCTTGACATCAATGCCGCATCGACGTCTGCTCTTCTCTCGGTGCGACTCTCAATAAACCCTCAACTGAAAACAAAAGTGCTGATTCTGGCCGCTTCCCTCGCTTACGGCCATACCGTTCCGACTGCGCCCGATCTCGGAAGCTAAGCGGGGCCGGCCTTGGTTAGTACTTGGTTGGGAGACTGCCTGGGAATACCAAGTGCCGTAAGCTTTTTCTTAGTTTCACCTTATCCAGAGGGCCCTGCGTCTTGCCACGAATGTAAAGATGTCACTACCCTTTCATTTCACAAATTACCTTTATTTGTACAAAGACGGCAGTCCCCGCCCACTTTTGCAGAAAGTACTCGTAGCAATCGTATACAACTCACCGATTTCTTCCTCATTTTAATAACGACTTTCTCAAAGACATCTTGACATCAATGCCGCATCGACGTCTGCTCTTCTCTCGGTGCGACTCTCAATAAACCCTCAACTGAAAACAAAAGTGCTGATTCTGGCCGCTTCCCTCGCTTACGGCCATACCGTTCCGACTGCGCCCGATCTCGGAAGCTAAGCGGGGCCGGCCTTGGTTAGTACTTGGTTGGGAGACTGCCTGGGAATACCAAGTGCCGTAAGCTTTTTCTTAGTTTCACCTTATCCAGAGGGCCCTGCGTCTTGCCACGAATGTAAAGATGTCACTACCCTTTCATTTCACAAATTACCTTTATTTGTACAAAGACGGCAGTCCCCGCCCACTTTTGCAGAAAGTACTCGTAGCAATCGTATACAACTCACCGATTTCTTCCTCATTTTAATAACGACTTTCTCAAAGACATCTTGACATCAATGCCGCATCGACGTCTGCTCTTCTCTCGGTGCGACTCTCAATAAACCCTCAACTGAAAACAAAAGTGCTGATTCTGGCCGCTTCCCTCGCTTACGGCCATACCGTTCCGACTGCGCCCGATCTCGTCTGATCTCGGAAGCTAAGCGGGGCCGGCCTTGGTTAGTACTTGGTTGGGAGACTGCCCGGGAATACCAAGTGCCGTAAGCTTTTTCTTAGTTTCACCTTATCCAGAGGGCCCTGCGTCTTGCCACGAATGTAAAGATGTCACTACCCTTTCATTTCACAAATTACCTTTATTTGTACAAAGACGGCAGTCCCCGCCCACTTTTGCAGAAAGTACTCGTAGCAATCGTATACAACTCACCGATTTCTTCCTCATTTTAATAACGACTTTCTCAAAGACATCTTGACATCAATGCCGCATCGACGTCTGCTCTTCTCTCGGTGCGACTCTCAATAAACCCTCAACTGAAAACAAAAGTGCTGATTCTGGCCGCTTCCCTCGCTTACGGCCATACCGTTCCGACTGCGCCCGATCTCGGAAGCTAAGCGGGGCCGGCCTTGGTTAGTACTTGGTTGGGAGACTGCCTGGGAATACCAAGTGACGTAAGCTTTTTCTTAGTTTCACCTTATCCAGAGGGCCCTGCGTCTTGCCACGAATGTAAAGATGTCACTACCCTTTCATTTCACAAATTACCTTTATTTGTACAAAGACGGCAGTCCCCGCCCACTTTTGCAGAAAGTACTCGTAGCAATCGTATACAACTCACCGATTTCTTCCTCATTTTAATAACGACTTTCTCAAAGACATCTTGACATCAATGCCGCATCGACATCTGCTCTTCTCTCGGTGCGACTCTCAATAAACCCTCAACTGAAAACAAAAGTGCTGATTCTGGCCGCTTCCCTCGCTTACGGCCATACCGTTCCGACTGCGCCCGATCTCGGAAGCTAAGCGGGGCCGGCCTTGGTTAGTACTTGGTTGGGAGACTGCCTGGGAATACCAAGTGCCGTAAGCTTTTTCTTAGTTTCACCTTATCCAGAGGGCCCTGCGTCTTGCCACGAATGTAAAGATGTCACTACCCTTTCATTTCACAAATTACCTTTATTTGTACAAAGACGGCAGTCCCCGCCCACTTTTGCAGAAAGTACTCGTAGCAATCGTATACAACTCACCGATTTCTTCCTCATTTTAATAACGACTTTCTCAAAGACATCTTGACATCAATGCCGCATCGACGTCTGCTCTTCTCTCGGTGCGACTCTCAATAAACCCTCAACTGAAAACAAAAGTGCTGATTCTGGCCGCTTCCCTCGCTTACGGCCATACCGTTCCGACTGCGCCCGATCTCGGAAGCTAAGCGGGGCCGGGCTTGGTTAGTACTTGGTTGGGAGACTGCCCGGGAATACCAAGTGCCGTAAGCTTTTTCTTAGTTTCACCTTATCCAGAGGGCCCTGCGTCTTGCCACGAATGTAAAGATGTCACTACCCTTTCATTTCACAAATTACCTTTATTTGTACAAAGACGGCAGTCCCCGCCCACTTTTGCAGAAAGTACTCGTAGCAATCGTATACAACTCACCGATTTCTTCCTCATTTTAATAACGACTTTCTCAAAGACATCTTGACATCAATGCCGCATCGACGTCTGCTCTTCTCTCGGTGCGACTCTCAATAAACCCTCAACTGAAAACAAAAGTGCTGATTCTGGCCGCTTCCCTCGCTTACGGCCATACCGTTCCGACTGCGCCCGATCTCGGAAGCTAAGCGGGGCCGGGCTTGGTTAGTACTTGGTTGGGAGACTGCCCGGGAATACCAAGTGCCGTAAGCTTTTTCTTAGTTTCACCTTATCCAGAGGGCCCTGCGTCTTGCCACGAATGTAAAGATGTCACTACCCTTTCATTTCACAAATTACCTTTATTTGTACAAAGACGGCAGTCCCCGCCCACTTTTGCAGAAAGTACTCGTAGCAATCGTATACAACTCACCGATTTCTTCCTCATTTTAATAACGACTTTCTCAAAGACATCTTGACATCAATGCCGCATCGACGTCTGCTCTTCTCTCGGTGCGACTCTCAATAAACCCTCAACTGAAAACAAAAGTGCTGATTCTGGCCGCTTCCCTCGCTTACGGCCATACCGTTCCGACTGCGCCCGATCTCGGAAGCTAAGCGGGGCCGGGCTTGATTAGTACTTGGTTGGGAGACTGCCTGGGAATACCAAGTGCCGTAAGCTTTTTCTTAGTTTCACCTTATCCAGAGGGCCCTGCGTCTTGCCACGAATGTAAAGATGTCACTACCCTTTCATTTCACAAATTACCTTTATTTGTACAAAGACGGCAGTCCCCGCCCACTTTTGCAGAAAGTACTCGTAGCAATCGTATACAACTCACCGATTTCTTCCTCATTTTAATAACGACTTTCTCAAAGACATCTTGACATCAATGCCGCATCGACGTCTGCTCTTCTCTCGGTGCGACTCTCAATAAACCCTCAACTGAAAACAAAAGTGCTGATTCTGGCCGCTTCCCTCGCTTACGGCCATACCGTTCCGACTGCGCCCGATCTCGGAAGCTAAGCGGGGCCGGGCTTGGTTAGTACTTGGTTGGGAGACTGCCTGGGAATACCAAGTGCCGTAAGCTTTTTCTTAGTTTCACCTTATCCAGAGGGCCCTGCGTCTTGCCACGAATGTAAAGATGTCACTACCCTTTCATTTCACAAATTACCTTTATTTGTACAAAGACGGCAGTCCCCGCCCACTTTTGCAGAAAGTACTCGTAGCAATCGTATACAACTCACCGATTTCTTCCTCATTTTAATAACGACTTTCTCAAAGACATCTTGACATCAATGCCGCATCGACGTCTGCTCTTCTCTCGGTGTGACTCTCAATAAACCCTCAACTGAAAACAAAAGTGCTGATTCTGGCCGCTTCCCTCGCTTACGGCCATACCGTTCCGACTGCGCCCGATCTCGTCTGATCTCGGAAGCTAAGCGGGGCCGGGCTTGGTTAGTACTTGGTTGGGAGACTGCCCGGGAATACCAAGTGCCGTAAGCTTTTTCTTAGTTTCACCTTATCCAGAGGGCCCTGCGTCTTGCCACGAATGTAAAGATGTCACTACCCTTTCATTTCACAAATTACCTTTATTTGTACAAAGACGGCAGTCCCCGCCCACTTTTGCAGAAAGTACTCGTAGCAATCGTATACAACTCACCGATTTCTTCCTCATTTTAATAACGACTTTCTCAAAGACATCTTGACATCAATGCCGCATCGACGTCTGCTCTTCTCTCGGTGCGACTCTCAATAAACCCTCAACTGAAAACAAAAGTGCTGATTCTGGCCGCTTCCCTCGCTTACGGCCATACCGTTCCGACTGCGCCCGATCTCGGAAGCTAAGCGGGGCCGGGCTTGGTTAGTACTTGGTTGGGAGACTGCCCGGGAATACCAAGTGCCGTAAGCTTTTTCTTAGTTTCACCTTATCCAGAGGGCCCTGCGTCTTGCCACGAATGTAAAGATGTCACTACCCTTTCATTTCACAAATTACCTTTATTTGTACAAAGACGGCAGTCCCCGCCCACTTTTGCAGAAAGTACTCGTAGCAATCGTATACAACTCACCGATTTCTTCCTCATTTTAATAACGACTTTCTCAAAGACATCTTGACATCAATGCCGCATCGACGTCTGCTCTTCTCTCGGTGCGACTCTCAATAAACCCTCAACTGAAAACAAAAGTGCTGATTCTGGCCGCTTCCCTCGCTTACGGCCATACCGTTCCGACTGCGCCCGATCTCGGAAGCTAAGCGGGGCCGGGCTTGGTTAGTACTTGGTTGGGAGACTGCCCGGGAATACCAAGTGCCGTAAGCTTTTTCTTAGTTTCACCTTATCCAGAGGGCCCTGCGTCTTGCCACGAATGTAAAGATGTCACTACCCTTTCATTTCACAAATTACCTTTATTTGTACAAAGACGGCAGTCCCCGCCCACTTTTGCAGAAAGTACTCGTAGCAATCGTATACAACTCACCGATTTCTTCCTCATTTTAATAACGACTTTCTCAAAGACATCTTGACATCAATGCCGCATCGACGTCTGCTCTTCTCTCGGTGCGACTCTCAATAAACCCTCAACTGAAAACAAAAGTGCTGATTCTGGCCGCTTCCCTCGCTTACGGCCATACCGTTCCGACTGCGCCCGATCTCGGAAGCTAAGCGGGGCCGGGCTTGATTAGTACTTGGTTGGGAGACTGCCTGGGAATACCAAGTGCCGTAAGCTTTTTCTTAGTTTCACCTTATCCAGAGGGCCCTGCGTCTTGCCACGAATGTAAAGATGTCACTACCCTTTCATTTCACAAATTACCTTTATTTGTACAAAGACGGCAGTCCCCGCCCACTTTTGCAGAAAGTACTCGTAGCAATCGTATACAACTCACCGATTTCTTCCTCATTTTAATAACGACTTTCTCAAAGACATCTTGACATCAATGCCGCATCGACGTCTGCTCTTCTCTCGGTGCGACTCTCAATAAACCCTCAACTGAAAACAAAAGTGCTGATTCTGGCCGCTTCCCTCGCTTACGGCCATACCGTTCCGACTGCGCCCGATCTCGGAAGCTAAGCGGGGCCGGGCTTGGTTAGTACTTGGTTGGGAGACTGCCTGGGAATACCAAGTGCCGTAAGCTTTTTCTTAGTTTCACCTTATCCAGAGGGCCCTGCGTCTTGCCACGAATGTAAAGATGTCACTACCCTTTCATTTCACAAATTACCTTTATTTGTACAAAGACGGCAGTCCCCGCCCACTTTTGCAGAAAGTACTCGTAGCAATCGTATACAACTCACCGATTTCTTCCTCATTTTAATAACGACTTTCTCAAAGACATCTTGACATCAATGCCGCATCGACGTCTGCTCTTCTCTCGGTGTGACTCTCAATAAACCCTCAACTGAAAACAAAAGTGCTGATTCTGGCCGCTTCCCTCGCTTACGGCCATACCGTTCCGACTGCGCCCGATCTCGTCTGATCTCGGAAGCTAAGCGGGGCCGGGCTTGGTTAGTACTTGGTTGGGAGACTGCCCGGGAATACCAAGTGCCGTAAGCTTTTTCTTAGTTTCACCTTATCCAGAGGGCCCTGCGTCTTGCCACGAATGTAAAGATGTCACTACCCTTTCATTTCACAAATTACCTTTATTTGTACAAAGACGGCAGTCCCCGCCCACTTTTGCAGAAAGTACTCGTAGCAATCGTATACAACTCACCGATTTCTTCCTCATTTTAATAACGACTTTCTCAAAGACATCTTGACATCAATGCCGCATCGACGTCTGCTCTTCTCTCGGTGCGACTCTCAATAAACCCTCAACTGAAAACAAAAGTGCTGATTCTGGCCGCTTTCCTCGCTTACGGCCATACCGTTCCGACTGCGCCCGATCTCGTCTGATCTCGGAAGCTAAGCGGGGCCGGGCTTGGTTAGTACTTGGTTGGGAGACTGCCCGGGAATACCAAGTGCCGTAAGCTTTTTCTTAGTTTCACCTTATCCAGAGGGCCCTGCGTCTTGCCACGAATGTAAAGATGTCACTACCCTTTCATTTCACAAATTACCTTTATTTGTACAAAGACGGCAGTCCCCGCCCACTTTTGCAGAAAGTACTCGTAGCAATCGTATACAACTCACCGATTTCTTCCTCATTTTAATAACGACTTTCTCAAAGACATCTTGACATCAATGCCGCATCGACGTCTGCTCTTCTCTCGGTGCGACTCTCAATAAACCCTCAACTGAAAACAAAAGTGCTGATTCTGGCCGCTTCCCTTGCTTACGGCCATACCGTTCCGACTGCGCCCGATCTCGTCTGATCTCGGAAGCTAAGCGGGGCCGGGCTTGGTTAGTACTTGGTTGGGAGACTGCCCGGGAATACCAAGTGCCGTAAGCTTTTTCTTAGTTTCACCTTATCCAGAGGGCCCTGCGTCTTGCCACGAATGTAAAGATGTCACTACCCTTTCATTTCACAAATTACCTTTATTTGTACAAAGACGGCAGTCCCCGCCCACTTTTGCAGAAAGTACTCGTAGCAATCGTATACAACTCACCGATTTCTTCCTCATTTTAATAACGACTTTCTCAAAGACATCTTGACATCAATGCCGCATCGACGTCTGCTCTTCTCTCGGTGCGACTCTCAATAAACCCTCAACTGAAAACAAAAGTGCTGATTCTGGCCGCTTCCCTCGCTTACGGCCATTCCGTTCCGACTGCGCCCGATCTCGTCTGATCTCGGAAGCTAAGCGGGGCCGGGCTTGGTTAGTACTTGGTTGGGAGACTGCCCGGGAATACCAAGTGCCGTAAGCTTTTTCTTAGTTTCACCTTATCCAGAGGGCCCTGCGTCTTGCCACGAATGTAAAGATGTCACTACCCTTTCATTTCACAAATTACCTTTATTTGTACAAAGACGGCAGTCCCCGCCCACTTTTGCAGAAAGTACTCGTAGCAATCGTATACAACTCACCGATTTCTTCCTCATTTTAATAACGACTTTCTCAAAGACATCTTGACATCAATGCCGCATCGACGTCTGCTCTTCTCTCGGTGCGACTCTCAATAAACCCTCAACTGAAAACAAAAGTGCTGATTCTGGCCGCTTCCCTCGCTTACGGCCATACCGTTCCGACTGCGCCCGATCTCGTCTGATCTCGGAAGCTAAGCGGGGCCGGGCTTGGTTAGTACTTGGTTGGGAGACTGCCCGGGAATACCAAGTGCCGTAAGCTTTTTCTTAGTTTCACCTTATCCAGAGGGCCCTGCGTCTTGCCACGAATGTAAAGATGTCACTACCCTTTCATTTCACAAATTACCTTTATTTGTACAAAGACGGCAGTCCCCGCCCACTTTTGCAGAAAGTACTCGTAGCAATCGTATACAACTCACCGATTTCTTCCTCATTTTAATAACGACTTTCTCAAAGACATCTTGACATCAATGCCGCATCGACGTCTGCTCTTCTCTCGGTGCGACTCTCAATAAACCCTCAACTGAAAACAAAAGTGCTGATTCTGGCCGCTTCCCTCGCTTACGGCCATACCGTTCCGACTGCGCCCGATCTCGTCTGATCTCGGAAGCTAAGCGGGGCCGGGCTTGGTTAGTACTTGGTTGGGAGACTGCCCGGGAATACCAAGTGCCGTAAGCTTTTTCTTAGTTTCACCTTATCCAGAGGGCCCTGCGTCTTGCCACGAATGTAAAGATGTCACTACCCTTTCATTTCACAAATTACCTTTATTTGTACAAAGACGGCAGTCCCCGCCCACTTTTGCAGAAAGTACTCGTAGCAATCGTATACAACTCACCGATTTCTTCCTCATTTTAATAACGACTTTCTCAAAGACATCTTGACATCAATGCCGCATCGACGTCTGCTCTTCTCTCGGTGCGACTCTCAATAAACCCTCAACTGAAAACAAAAGTGCTGATTCTGGCCGCTTCCCTCGCTTACGGCCATACCGTTCCGACTGCGCCCGATCTCGTCTGATCTCGGAAGCTAAGCGGGGCCGGGCTAGGTTAGTACTTGGTTGGGAGACTGCCCGGGAATACCAAGTGCCGTAAGCTTTTTCTTAGTTTCACCTTATCCAGAGGGCCCTGCGTCTTGCCACGAATGTAAAGATGTCACTACCCTTTCATTTCACAAATTACCTTTATTTGTACAAAGACGGCAGTCCCCGCCCACTTTTGCAGAAAGTACTCGTAGCAATCGTATACAACTCACCGATTTCTTCCTCATTTTAATAACGACTTTCTCAAAGACATCTTGACATCAATGCCGCATCGACGTCTGCTCTTCTCTCGGTGCGACTCTCAATAAACCCTCAACTGAAAACAAAAGTGCTGATTCTGGCCGCTTCCCTCGCTTACGGCCATACCGTTCCGACTGCGCCCGATCTCGTCTGATCTCGGAAGCTAAGCGGGGCCGGCCTTGGTTAGTACTTGGTTGGGAGACTGCCCGGGAATACCAAGTGCCGTAAGCTTTTTCTTAGTTTCACCTTATCCCGAGGGCCCTGCGTCTTGCCACGAATGTAAAGATGTCACTACCCTTTCATTTCACAAATTACCTTTATTTGTACAAAGACGGCAGTCCCCGCCCACTTTTGCAGAAAGTACTCGTAGCAATCGTATACAACTCACCGATTTCTTCCTCATTTTAATAACGACTTTCTCAAAGACATCTTGACATCAATGCCGCATCGACGTCTGCTCTTCTCTCGGTGCGACTCTCAATAAACCCTCAACTGAAAACAAAAGTGCTGATTCTGGCCGCTTCCCTTGCTTACGGCCATACCGTTCCGACTGCGCCCGATCTCGTCTGATCTCGGAAGCTAAGCGGGGCCGGGCTTGGTTAGTACTTGGTTGGGAGACTGCCCGGGAATACCAAGTGCCGTAAGCTTTTTCTTAGTTTCACCTTATCCAGAGGGCCCTGCGTCTTGCCACGAATGTAAAGATGTCACTACCCTTTCATTTCACAAATTACCTTTATTTGTACAAAGACGGCAGTCCCCGCCCACTTTTGCAGAAAGTACTCGTAGCAATCGTATACAACTCACCGATTTCTTCCTCATTTTAATAACGACTTTCTCAAAGACATCTTGACATCAATGCCGCATCGACGTCTGCTCTTCTCTCGGTGCGACTCTCAATAAACCCTCAACTGAAAACAAAAGTGCTGATTCTGGCCGCTTCCCTTGCTTACGGCCATTCCGTTCCGACTGCGCCCGATCTCGTCTGATCTCGGAAGCTAAGCGGGGCCGGGCTTGGTTAGTACTTGGTTGGGAGACTGCCCGGGAATACCAAGTGCCGTAAGCTTTTTCTTAGTTTCACCTTATCCAGAGGGCCCTGCGTCTTGCCACGAATGTAAAGATGTCACTACCCTTTCATTTCACAAATTACCTTTATTTGTACAAAGACGGCAGTCCCCGCCCACTTTTGCAGAAAGTACTCGTAGCAATCGTATACAACTCACCGATTTCTTCCTCATTTTAATAACGACTTTCTCAAAGACATCTTGACATCAATGCCGCATCGACGTCTGCTCTTCTCTCGGTGCGACTCTCAATAAACCCTCAACTGAAAACAAAAGTGCTGATTCTGGCCGCTTCCCTCGCTTACGGCCATACCGTTCCGACTGCGCCCGATCTCGTCTGATCTCGGAAGCTAAGCGGGGCCGGGCTTGGTTAGTACTTGGTTGGGAGACTGCCCGGGAATACCAAGTGCCGTAAGCTTTTTCTTAGTTTCACCTTATCCAGAGGGCCCTGCGTCTTGCCACGAATGTAAAGATGTCACTACCCTTTCATTTCACAAATTACCTTTATTTGTACAAAGACGGCAGTCCCCGCCCACTTTTGCAGAAAGTACTCGTAGCAATCGTATACAACTCACCGATTTCTTCCTCATTTTAATAACGACTTTCTCAAAGACATCTTGACATCAATGCCGCATCGACGTCTGCTCTTCTCTCGGTGCGACTCTCAATAAACCCTCAACTGAAAACAAAAGTGCTGATTCTGGCCGCTTCCCTCGCTTACGGCCATACCGTTCCGACTGCGCCCGATCTCGTCTGATCTCGGAAGCTAAGCGGGGCCGGGCTTGGTTAGTACTTGGTTGGGAGACTGCCCGGGAATACCAAGTGCCGTAAGCTTTTTCTTAGTTTCACCTTATCCAGAGGGCCCTGCGTCTTGCCACGAATGTAAAGATGTCACTACCCTTTCATTTCACAAATTACCTTTATTTGTACAAAGACGGCAGTCCCCGCCCACTTTTGCAGAAAGTACTCGTAGCAATCGTATACAACTCACCGATTTCTTCCTCATTTTAATAACGACTTTCTCAAAGACATCTTGACATCAATGCCGCATCGACGTCTGCTCTTCTCTCGGTGCGACTCTCAATAAACCCTCAACTGAAAACAAAAGTGCTGATTCTGGCCGCTTCCCTCGCTTACGGCCATACCGTTCCGACTGCGCCCGATCTCGTCTGATCTCGGAAGCTAAGCGGGGCCGGGCTAGGTTAGTACTTGGTTGGGAGACTGCCCGGGAATACCAAGTGCCGTAAGCTTTTTCTTAGTTTCACCTTATCCAGAGGGCCCTGCGTCTTGCCACGAATGTAAAGATGTCACTACCCTTTCATTTCACAAATTACCTTTATTTGTACAAAGACGGCAGTCCCCGCCCACTTTTGCAGAAAGTACTCGTAGCAATCGTATACAACTCACCGATTTCTTCCTCATTTTAATAACGACTTTCTCAAAGACATCTTGACATCAATGCCGCATCGACGTCTGCTCTTCTCTCGGTGCGACTCTCAATAAACCCTCAACTGAAAACAAAAGTGCTGATTCTGGCCGCTTCCCTCGCTTACGGCCATACCGTTCCGACTGCGCCCGATCTCGTCTGATCTCGGAAGCTAAGCGGGGCCGGCCTTGGTTAGTACTTGGTTGGGAGACTGCCCGGGAATACCAAGTGCCGTAAGCTTTTTCTTAGTTTCACCTTATCCCGAGGGCCCTGCGTCTTGCCACGAATGTAAAGATGTCACTACCCTTTCATTTCACAAATTACCTTTATTTGTACAAAGACGGCAGTCCCCGCCCACTTTTGCAGAAAGTACTCGTAGCAATCGTATACAACTCACCGATTTCTTCCTCATTTTAATAACGACTTTCTCAAAGACATCTTGACATCAATGCCGCATCGACGTCTGCTCTTCTCTCGGTGCGACTCTCAATAAACCCTCAACTGAAAACAAAAGTGCTGATTCTGGCCGCTTCCCTCGCTTACGGCCATACCGTTCCGACTGCGCCCGATCTCGTCTGATCTCGGAAGCTAAGCGGGGCCGGCCTTGGTTAGTACTTGGTTGGGAGACTGCCTGGGAATACCAAGTGCCGTAAGCTTTTTTTTAGTTTCACCTTATCCAGAGGGCCCTGCGTCTTGCCACGAATGTAAAGATGTCACTACCCTTTCATTTCACAAATTACCTTTATTTGTACAAAGACGGCAGTCCCCGCCCACTTTTGCAGAAAGTACTCGTAGCAATCGTATACAACTCACCGATTTCTTCCTCATTTTAATAACGACTTTCTCAAAGACATCTTGACATCAATGCCGCATCGACGTCTGCTCTTCTCTCGGTGCGACTCTCAATAAACCCTCAACTGAAAACAAAAGTGCTGATTCTGGCCGCTTCCCTCGCTTACGGCCATACCGTTCCGACTGCGCCCGATCTCGGAAGCTAAGCGGGGCCGGCCTTGGTTAGTACTTGGTTGGGAGACTGCCTGGGAATACCAAGTGCCGTAAGCTTTTTCTTAGTTTCACCTTATCCAGAGGGCCCTGCGTCTTGCCACGAATGTAAAGATGTCACTACCCTTTCATTTCACAAATTACCTTTATTTGTACAAAGACGGCAGTCCCCGCCCACTTTTGCAGAAAGTACTCGTAGCAATCGTATACAACTCACCGATTTCTTCCTCATTTTAATAACGACTTTCTCAAAGACATCTTGACATCAATGCCGCATCGACGTCTGCTCTTCTCTCGGTGCGACTCTCAATAAACCCTCAACTGAAAACAAAAGTGCTGATTCTGGCCGCTTCCCTCGCTTACGGCCATACCGTTCCGACTGCGCCCGATCTCGTCTGATCTCGGAAGCTAAGCGGGGCCGGCCTTGGTTAGTACTTGGTTGGGAGACTGCCCGGGAATACCAAGTGCCGTAAGCTTTTTCTTAGTTTCACCTTATCCAGAGGGCCCTGCGTCTTGCCACGAATGTAAAGATGTCACTACCCTTTCATTTCACAAATTACCTTTATTTGTACAAAGACGGCAGTCCCCGCCCACTTTTGCAGAAAGTACTCGTAGCAATCGTATACAACTCACCGATTTCTTCCTCATTTTAATAACGACTTTCTCAAAGACATCTTGACATCAATGCCGCATCGACGTCTGCTCTTCTCTCGGTGCGACTCTCAATAAACCCTCAACTGAAAACAAAAGTGCTGATTCTGGCCGCTTCCCTCGCTTACGGCCATACCGTTCCGACTGCGCCCGATCTCGGAAGCTAAGCGGGGCCGGCCTTGGTTAGTACTTGGTTGGGAGACTGCCTGGGAATACCAAGTGACGTAAGCTTTTTCTTAGTTTCACCTTATCCAGAGGGCCCTGCGTCTTGCCACGAATGTAAAGATGTCACTACCCTTTCATTTCACAAATTACCTTTATTTGTACAAAGACGGCAGTCCCCGCCCACTTTTGCAGAAAGTACTCGTAGCAATCGTATACAACTCACCGATTTCTTCCTCATTTTAATAACGACTTTCTCAAAGACATCTTGACATCAATGCCGCATCGACATCTGCTCTTCTCTCGGTGCGACTCTCAATAAACCCTCAACTGAAAACAAAAGTGCTGATTCTGGCCGCTTCCCTCGCTTACGGCCATACCGTTCCGACTGCGCCCGATCTCGGAAGCTAAGCGGGGCCGGCCTTGGTTAGTACTTGGTTGGGAGACTGCCTGGGAATACCAAGTGCCGTAAGCTTTTTCTTAGTTTCACCTTATCCAGAGGGCCCTGCGTCTTGCCACGAATGTAAAGATGTCACTACCCTTTCATTTCACAAATTACCTTTATTTGTACAAAGACGGCAGTCCCCGCCCACTTTTGCAGAAAGTACTCGTAGCAATCGTATACAACTCACCGATTTCTTCCTCATTTTAATAACGACTTTCTCAAAGACATCTTGACATCAATGCCGCATCGACGTCTGCTCTTCTCTCGGTGCGACTCTCAATAAACCCTCAACTGAAAACAAAAGTGCTGATTCTGGCCGCTTCCCTCGCTTACGGCCATACCGTTCCGACTGCGCCCGATCTCGGAAGCTAAGCGGGGCCGGGCTTGGTTAGTACTTGGTTGGGAGACTGCCCGGGAATACCAAGTGCCGTAAGCTTTTTCTTAGTTTCACCTTATCCAGAGGGCCCTGCGTCTTGCCACGAATGTAAAGATGTCACTACCCTTTCATTTCACAAATTACCTTTATTTGTACAAAGACGGCAGTCCCCGCCCACTTTTGCAGAAAGTACTCGTAGCAATCGTATACAACTCACCGATTTCTTCCTCATTTTAATAACGACTTTCTCAAAGACATCTTGACATCAATGCCGCATCGACGTCTGCTCTTCTCTCGGTGCGACTCTCAATAAACCCTCAACTGAAAACAAAAGTGCTGATTCTGGCCGCTTCCCTCGCTTACGGCCATACCGTTCCGACTGCGCCCGATCTCGGAAGCTAAGCGGGGCCGGGCTTGGTTAGTACTTGGTTGGGAGACTGCCCGGGAATACCAAGTGCCGTAAGCTTTTTCTTAGTTTCACCTTATCCAGAGGGCCCTGCGTCTTGCCACGAATGTAAAGATGTCACTACCCTTTCATTTCACAAATTACCTTTATTTGTACAAAGACGGCAGTCCCCGCCCACTTTTGCAGAAAGTACTCGTAGCAATCGTATACAACTCACCGATTTCTTCCTCATTTTAATAACGACTTTCTCAAAGACATCTTGACATCAATGCCGCATCGACGTCTGCTCTTCTCTCGGTGCGACTCTCAATAAACCCTCAACTGAAAACAAAAGTGCTGATTCTGGCCGCTTCCCTCGCTTACGGCCATACCGTTCCGACTGCGCCCGATCTCGGAAGCTAAGCGGGGCCGGGCTTGATTAGTACTTGGTTGGGAGACTGCCTGGGAATACCAAGTGCCGTAAGCTTTTTCTTAGTTTCACCTTATACAGAGGGCCCTGCGTCTTGCCACGAATGTAAAGATGTCACTACCCTTTCATTTCACAAATTACCTTTATTTGTACAAAGACGGCAGTCCCCGCCCACTTTTGCAGAAAGTACTCGTAGCAATCGTATACAACTCACCGATTTCTTCCTCATTTTAATAACGACTTTCTCAAAGACATCTTGACATCAATGCCGCATCGACGTCTGCTCTTCTCTCGGTGCGACTCTCAATAAACCCTCAACTGAAAACAAAAGTGCTGATTCTGGCCGCTTCCCTCGCTTACGGCCATACCGTTCCGACTGCGCCCGATCTCGGAAGCTAAGCGGGGCCGGGCTTGGTTAGTACTTGGTTGGGAGACTGCCTGGGAATACCAAGTGCCGTAAGCTTTTTCTTAGTTTCACCTTATCCAGAGGGCCCTGCGTCTTGCCACGAATGTAAAGATGTCACTACCCTTTCATTTCACAAATTACCTTTATTTGTACAAAGACGGCAGTCCCCGCCCACTTTTGCAGAAAGTACTCGTAGCAATCGTATACAACTCACCGATTTCTTCCTCATTTTAATAACGACTTTCTCAAAGACATCTTGACATCAATGCCGCATCGACGTCTGCTCTTCTCTCGGTGTGACTCTCAATAAACCCTCAACTGAAAACAAAAGTGCTGATTCTGGCCGCTTCCCTCGCTTACGGCCATACCGTTCCGACTGCGCCCGATCTCGTCTGATCTCGGAAGCTAAGCGGGGCCGGGCTTGGTTAGTACTTGGTTGGGAGACTGCCCGGGAATACCAAGTGCCGTAAGCTTTTTCTTAGTTTCACCTTATCCAGAGGGCCCTGCGTCTTGCCACGAATGTAAAGATGTCACTACCCTTTCATTTCACAAATTACCTTTATTTGTACAAAGACGGCAGTCCCCGCCCACTTTTGCAGAAAGTACTCGTAGCAATCGTATACAACTCACCGATTTCTTCCTCATTTTAATAACGACTTTCTCAAAGACATCTTGACATCAATGCCGCATCGACGTCTGCTCTTCTCTCGGTGCGACTCTCAATAAACCCTCAACTGAAAACAAAAGTGCTGATTCTGGCCGCTTTCCTCGCTTACGGCCATACCGTTCCGACTGCGCCCGATCTCGTCTGATCTCGGAAGCTAAGCGGGGCCGGGCTTGGTTAGTACTTGGTTGGGAGACTGCCCGGGAATACCAAGTGCCGTAAGCTTTTTCTTAGTTTCACCTTATCCAGAGGGCCCTGCGTCTTGCCACGAATGTAAAGATGTCACTACCCTTTCATTTCACAAATTACCTTTATTTGTACAAAGACGGCAGTCCCCGCCCACTTTTGCAGAAAGTACTCGTAGCAATCGTATACAACTCACCGATTTCTTCCTCATTTTAATAACGACTTTCTCAAAGACATCTTGACATCAATGCCGCATCGACGTCTGCTCTTCTCTCGGTGCGACTCTCAATAAACCCTCAACTGAAAACAAAAGTGCTGATTCTGGCCGCTTCCCTTGCTTACGGCCATACCGTTCCGACTGCGCCCGATCTCGTCTGATCTCGGAAGCTAAGCGGGGCCGGGCTTGGTTAGTACTTGGTTGGGAGACTGCCCGGGAATACCAAGTGCCGTAAGCTTTTTCTTAGTTTCACCTTATCCAGAGGGCCCTGCGTCTTGCCACGAATGTAAAGATGTCACTACCCTTTCATTTCACAAATTACCTTTATTTGTACAAAGACGGCAGTCCCCGCCCACTTTTGCAGAAAGTACTCGTAGCAATCGTATACAACTCACCGATTTCTTCCTCATTTTAATAACGACTTTCTCAAAGACATCTTGACATCAATGCCGCATCGACGTCTGCTCTTCTCTCGGTGCGACTCTCAATAAACCCTCAACTGAAAACAAAAGTGCTGATTCTGGCCGCTTCCCTTGCTTACGGCCATTCCGTTCCGACTGCGCCCGATCTCGTCTGATCTCGGAAGCTAAGCGGGGCCGGGCTTGGTTAGTACTTGGTTGGGAGACTGCCCGGGAATACCAAGTGCCGTAAGCTTTTTCTTAGTTTCACCTTATCCAGAGGGCCCTGCGTCTTGCCACGAATGTAAAGATGTCACTACCCTTTCATTTCACAAATTACCTTTATTTGTACAAAGACGGCAGTCCCCGCCCACTTTTGCAGAAAGTACTCGTAGCAATCGTATACAACTCACCGATTTCTTCCTCATTTTAATAACGACTTTCTCAAAGACATCTTGACATCAATGCCGCATCGACGTCTGCTCTTCTCTCGGTGCGACTCTCAATAAACCCTCAACTGAAAACAAAAGTGCTGATTCTGGCCGCTTCCCTCGCTTACGGCCATACCGTTCCGACTGCGCCCGATCTCGTCTGATCTCGGAAGCTAAGCGGGGCCGGGCTTGGTTAGTACTTGGTTGGGAGACTGCCCGGGAATACCAAGTGCCGTAAGCTTTTTCTTAGTTTCACCTTATCCAGAGGGCCCTGCGTCTTGCCACGAATGTAAAGATGTCACTACCCTTTCATTTCACAAATTACCTTTATTTGTACAAAGACGGCAGTCCCCGCCCACTTTTGCAGAAAGTACTCGTAGCAATCGTATACAACTCACCGATTTCTTCCTCATTTTAATAACGACTTTCTCAAAGACATCTTGACATCAATGCCGCATCGACGTCTGCTCTTCTCTCGGTGCGACTCTCAATAAACCCTCAACTGAAAACAAAAGTGCTGATTCTGGCCGCTTCCCTTGCTTACGGCCATACCGTTCCGACTGCGCCCGATCTCGTCTGATCTCGGAAGCTAAGCGGGGCCGGGCTTGGTTAGTACTTGGTTGGGAGACTGCCCGGGAATACCAAGTGCCGTAAGCTTTTTCTTAGTTTCACCTTATCCAGAGGGCCCTGCGTCTTGCCACGAATGTAAAGATGTCACTACCCTTTCATTTCACAAATTACCTTTATTTGTACAAAGACGGCAGTCCCCGCCCACTTTTGCAGAAAGTACTCGTAGCAATCGTATACAACTCACCGATTTCTTCCTCATTTTAATAACGACTTTCTCAAAGACATCTTGACATCAATGCCGCATCGACGTCTGCTCTTCTCTCGGTGCGACTCTCAATAAACCCTCAACTGAAAACAAAAGTGCTGATTCTGGCCGCTTCCCTTGCTTACGGCCATACCGTTCCGACTGTGCCCGATCTCGTCTGATCTCGGAAGCTAAGCGGGGCCGGGCTTGGTTAGTACTTGGTTGGGAGACTGCCCGGGAATACCAAGTGCCGTAAGCTTTTTCTTAGTTTCACCTTATCCAGAGGGCCCTGCGTCTTGCCACGAATGTAAAGATGTCACTACCCTTTCATTTCACAAATTACCTTTATTTGAACAAAGACGGCAGTCCCCGCCCACTTTTGCAGAAAGTACTCGTAGCAATCGTATACAACTCACCGATTTCTTCCTCATTTTAATAACGACTTTCTCAAAGACATCTTGACATCAATGCCGCATCGACGTCTGCTCTTCTCTCGGTGCGACTCTCAATAAACCCTCAACTGAAAACAAAAGTGCTGATTCTGGCCGCTTCCCTTGCTTACGGCCATTCCGTTCCGACTGCGCCCGATCTCGTCTGATCTCGGAAGCTAAGCGGGGCCGGGCTTGGTTAGTACTTGGTTGGGAGACTGCCCGGGAATACCAAGTGCCGTAAGCTTTTTCTTAGTTTCACCTTATCCAGAGGGCCCTGCGTCTTGCCACGAATGTAAAGATGTCACTACCCTTTCATTTCACAAATTACCTTTATTTGTACAAAGACGGCAGTCCCCGCCCACTTTTGCAGAAAGTACTCGTAGCAATCGTATACAACTCACCGATTTCTTCCTCATTTTAATAACGACTTTCTCAAAGACATCTTGACATCAATGCCGCATCGACGTCTGCTCTTCTCTCGGTGCGACTCTCAATAAACCCTCAACTGAAAACAAAAGTGCTGATTCTGGCCGCTTCCCTTGCTTACGGCCATACCGTTCCGACTGCGCCCGATCTCGTCTGATCTCGGAAGCTAAGCGGGGCCGGGCTTGGTTAGTACTTGGTTGGGAGACTGCCCGGGAATACCAAGTGCCGTAAGCTTTTTCTTAGTTTCACCTTATCCAGAGGGCCCTGCGTCTTGCCACGAATGTAAAGATGTCACTACCCTTTCATTTCACAAATTACCTTTATTTGTACAAAGACGGCAGTCCCCGCCCACTTTTGCAGAAAGTACTCGTAGCAATCGTATACAACTCACCGATTTCTTCCTCATTTTAATAACGACTTTCTCAAAGACATCTTGACATCAATGCCGCATCGACGTCTGCTCTTCTCTCGGTGCGACTCTCAATAAACCCTCAACTGAAAACAAAAGTGCTGATTCTGGCCGCTTCCCTTGCTTACGGCCATACCGTTCCGACTGCGCCCGATCTCGTCTGATCTCGGAAGCTAAGCGGGGCCGGGCTTGGTTAGTACTTGGTTGGGAGACTGCCCGGGAATACCAAGTGCCGTAAGCTTTTTCTTAGTTTCACCTTATCCAGAGGGCCCTGCGTCTTGCCACGAATGTAAAGATGTCACTACCCTTTCATTTCACAAATTACCTTTATTTGTACAAAGACGGCAGTCCCCGCCCACTTTTGCAGAAAGTACTCGTAGCAATCGTATACAACTCACCGATTTCTTCCTCATTTTAATAACGACTTTCTCAAAGACATCTTGACATCAATGCCGCATCGACGTCTGCTCTTCTCTCGGTGCGACTCTCAATAAACCCTCAACTGAAAACAAAAGTGCTGATTCTGGCCGCTTCCCTCGCTTACGGCCATACCGTTCCGACTGCGCCCGATCTCGTCTGATCTCGGAAGCTAAGCGGGGCCGGGCTTGGTTAGTACTTGGTTGGGAGACTGCCCGGGAATACCAAGTGCCGTAAGCTTTTTCTTAGTTTCACCTTATCCAGAGGGCCCTGCGTCTTGCCACGAATGTAAAGATGTCACTACCCTTTCATTTCACAAATTACCTTTATTTGTACAAAGACGGCAGTCCCCGCCCACTTTTGCAGAAAGTACTCGTAGCAATCGTATACAACTCACCGATTTCTTCCTCATTTTAATAACGACTTTCTCAAAGACATCTTGACATCAATGCCGCATCGACGTCTGCTCTTCTCTCGGTGCGACTCTCAATAAACCCTCAACTGAAAACAAAAGTGCTGATTCTGGCCGCTTCCCTCGCTTACGGCCATACCGTTCCGACTGCGCCCGATCTCGTCTGATCTCGGAAGCTAAGCGGGGCCGGGCTTGGTTAGTACTTGGTTGGGAGACTGCCCGGGAATACCAAGTGCCGTAAGCTTTTTCTTAGTTTCACCTTATCCAGAGGGCCCTGCGTCTTGTCACGAATGTAAAGATGTCACTACCCTTTCATTTCACAAATTACCTTTATTTGTACAAAGACGGCAGTCCCCGCCCACTTTTGCAGAAAGTACTCGTAGCAATCGTATACAACTCACCGATTTCTTCCTCATTTTAATAACGACTTTCTCAAAGACATCTTGACATCAATGCCGCATCGACGTCTGCTCTTCTCTCGGTGCGACTCTCAATAAACCCTCAACTGAAAACAAAAGTGCTGATTCTGGCCGCTTCCCTCGCTTACGGCCATTCCGTTCCGACTGCGCCCGATCTCGTCTGATCTCGGAAGCTAAGCGGGGCCGGGCTTGGTTAGTACTTGGTTGGGAGACTGCCCGGGAATACCAAGTGCCGTAAGCTTTTTCTTAGTTTCACCTTATCCAGAGGGCCCTGCGTCTTGCCACGAATGTAAAGATGTCACTACCCTTTCATTTCACAAATTACCTTTATTTGTACAAAGACGGCAGTCCCCGCCCACTTTTGCAGAAAGTACTCGTAGCAATCGTATACAACTCACCGATTTCTTCCTCATTTTAATAACGACTTTCTCAAAGACATCTTGACATCAATGCCGCATCGACGTCTGCTCTTCTCTCGGTGCGACTCTCAATAAACCCTCAACTGAAAACAAAAGTGCTGATTCTGGCCGCTTCCCTCGCTTACGGCCATACCGTTCCGACTGCGCCCGATCTCGTCTGATCTCGGAAGCTAAGCGGGGCCGGTCTTGGTTAGTACTTGGTTGGGAGACTGCCCGGGAATACCAAGTGCCGTAAGCTTTTTCTTAGTTTCACCTTATCCAGAGGGCCCTGCGTCTTGCCACGAATGTAAAGATGTCACTACCCTTTCATTTCACAAATTACCTTTATTTGTACAAAGACGGCAGTCCCCGCCCACTTTTGCAGAAAGTACTCGTAGCAATCGTATACAACTCACCGATTTCTTCCTCATTTTAATAACGACTTTCTCAAAGACATCTTGACATCAATGCCGCATCGACGTCTGCTCTTCTCTCGGTGCGACTCTCAATAAACCCTCAACTGAAAACAAAAGTGCTGATTCTGGCCGCTTCCCTCGCTTACGGCCATACCGTTCCGACTGCGCCCGATCTCGTCTGATCTCGGAAGCTAAGCGGGGCCGGGCTTGGTTAGTACTTGGTTGGGAGACTGCCCGGGAATACCAAGTGCCGTAAGCTTTTTCTTAGTTTCACCTTATCCAGAGGGCCCTGCGTCTTGCCACGAATGTAAAGATGTCACTACCCTTTCATTTCACAAATTACCTTTATTTGTACAAAGACGGCAGTCCCCGCCCACTTTTGCAGAAAGTACTCGTAGCAATCGTATACAACTCACCGATTTCTTCCTCATTTTAATAACGACTTTCTCAAAGACATCTTGACATCAATGCCGCATCGACGTCTGCTCTTCTCTCGGTGCGACTCTCAATAAACCCTCAACTGAAAACAAAAGTGCTGATTCTGGCCGCTTCCCTCGCTTACGGCCATACCGTTCCGACTGCGCCCGATCTCGTCTGATCTCGGAAGCTAAGCGGGGCCGGGCTTGGTTAGTACTTGGTTGGGAGACTGCCCGGGAATACCAAGTGCCGTAAGCTTTTTCTTAGTTTCACCTTATCCAGAGGGCCCTGCGTCTTGCCACGAATGTAAAGATGTCACTACCCTTTCATTTCACAAATTACCTTTATTTGTACAAAGACGGCAGTCCCCGCCCACTTTTGCAGAAAGTACTCGTAGCAATCGTATACAACTCACCGATTTCTTCCTCATTTTAATAACGACTTTCTCAAAGACATCTTGACATCAATGCCGCATCGACGTCTGCTCTTCTCTCGGTGCGACTCTCAATAAACCCTCAACTGAAAACAAAAGTGCTGATTCTGGCCGCTTCCCTCGCTTACGGCCATACCGTTCCGACTGCGCCCGATCTCGTCTGATCTCGGAAGCTAAGCGGGGCCGGGCTTGGTTAGTACTTGGTTGGGAGACTGCCCGGGAATACCAAGTGCCGTAAGCTTTTTCTTAGTTTCACCTTATCCAGAGGGCCCTGCGTCTTGCCACGAATGTAAAGATGTCACTACCCTTTCATTTCACAAATTACCTTTATTTGTACAAAGACGGCAGTCCCCGCCCACTTTTGCAGAAAGTACTCGTAGCAATCGTATACAACTCACCGATTTCTTCCTCATTTTAATAACGACTTTCTCAAAGACATCTTGACATCAATGCCGCATCGACGTCTGCTCTTCTCTCGGTGCGACTCTCAATAAACCCTCAACTGAAAACAAAAGTGCTGATTCTGGCCGCTTCCCTTGCTTACGGCCATACCGTTCCGACTGCGCCCGATCTCGTCTGATCTCGGAAGCTAAGCGGGGCCGGGCTTGGTTAGTACTTGGTTGGGAGACTGCCCGGGAATACCAAGTGCCGTAAGCTTTTTCTTAGTTTCACCTTATCCAGAGGGCCCTGCGTCTTGCCACGAATGTAAAGATGTCACTACCCTTTCATTTCACAAATTACCTTTATTTGTACAAAGACGGCAGTCCCCGCCCACTTTTGCAGAAAGTACTCGTAGCAATCGTATACAACTCACCGATTTCTTCCTCATTTTAATAACGACTTTCTCAAAGACATCTTGACATCAATGCCGCATCGACGTCTGCTCTTCTCTCGGTGCGACTCTCAATAAACCCTCAACTGAAAACAAAAGTGCTGATTCTGGCCGCTTCCCTCGCTTACGGCCATACCGTTCCGACTGCGCCCTATCTCGTCTGATCTCGGAAGCTAAGCGGGGCCGGGCTTGGTTAGTACTTGGTTGGGAGACTGCCCGGGAATACCAAGTGCCGTAAGCTTTTTCTTAGTTTCACCTTATCCAGAGGGCCCTGCGTCTTGCCACGAATGTAAAGATGTCACTACCCTTTCATTTCACAAATTACCTTTATTTGTACAAAGACGGCAGTCCCCGCCCACTTTTGCAGAAAGTACTCGTAGCAATCGTATACAACTCACCGATTTCTTCCTCATTTTAATAACGACTTTCTCAAAGACATCTTGACATCAATGCCGCATCGACGTCTGCTCTTCTCTCGGTGCGACTCTCAATAAACCCTCAACTGAAAACAAAAGTGCTGATTCTGGCCGCTTCCCTTGCTTACGGCCATACCGTTCCGACTGCGCCCGATCTCATCTGATCTCGGAAGCTAAGCGGGGCCGGGCTTGGTTAGTACTTGGTTGGGAGACTGCCCGGGAATACCAAGTGCCGTAAGCTTTTTCTTAGTTTCACCTTATCCAGAGGGCCCTGCGTCTTGCCACGAATGTAAAGATGTCACTACCCTTTCATTTCACAAATTACCTTTATTTGTACAAAGACGGCAGTCCCCGCCCACTTTTGCAGAAAGTACTCGTAGCAATCGTATACAACTCACCGATTTCTTCCTCATTTTAATAACGACTTTCTCAAAGACATCTTGACATCAATGCCGCATCGACGTCTGCTCTTCTCTCGGTGCGACTCTCAATAAACCCTCAACTGAAAACAAAAGTGCTGATTCTGGCCGCTTCCCTTGCTTACGGCCATTCCGTTCCGACTGTGCCCGATCTCGTCTGATCTCGGAAGCTAAGCGGGGCCGGGCTTGGTTAGTACTTGGTTGGGAGACTGCCCGGGAATACCAAGTGCCGTAAGCTTTTTCTTAGTTTCACCTTATCCAGAGGGCCCTGCGTCTTGCCACGAATGTAAAGATGTCACTACCCTTTCATTTCACAAATTACCTTTATTTGTACAAAGACGGCAGTCCCCGCCCACTTTTGCAGAAAGTACTCGTAGCAATCGTATACAACTCACCGATTTCTTCCTCATTTTAATAACGACTTTCTCAAAGACATCTTGACATCAATGCCGCATCGACGTCTGCTCTTCTCTCGGTGCGACTCTCAATAAACCCTCAACTGAAAACAAAAGTGCTGATTCTGGCCGCTTCTCTTGCTTACGGCCATACCGTTCCGACTGCGCCCGATCTCGTCTGATCTCGGAAGCTAAGCGGGGCCGGGCTTGGTTAGTACTTGGTTGGGAGACTGCCCGGGAATACCAAGTGCCGTAAGCTTTTTCTTAGTTTCACCTTATCCAGAGGGCCCTGCGTCTTGCCACGAATGTAAAGATGTCACTACCCTTTCATTTCACAAATTACCTTTATTTGTACAAAGACGGCAGTCCCCGCCCACTTTTGCAGAAAGTACTCGTAGCAATCGTATACAACTCACCGATTTCTTCCTCATTTTAATAACGACTTTCTCAAAGACATCTTGACATCAATGCCGCATCGACGTCTGCTCTTCTCTCGGTGCGACTCTCAATAAACCCTCAACTGAAAACAAAAGTGCTGATTCTGGCAGCTTCCCTTGCTTACGGCCATACCGTTCCGACTGCGCCCGATCTCGTCTGATCTCGGAAGCTAAGCGGGGCCGGGCTTGGTTAGTACTTGGTTGGGAGACTGCCCGGGAATACCAAGTGCCGTAAGCTTTTTCTTAGTTTCACCTTATCCAGAGGGCCCTGCGTCTTGCCACGAATGTAAAGATGTCACTACCCTTTCATTTCACAAATTACCTTTATTTGTACAAAGACGGCAGTCCCCGCCCACTTTTGCAGAAAGTACTCGTAGCAATCGTATACAACTCACCGATTTCTTCCTCATTTTAATAACGACTTTCTCAAAGACATCTTGACATCAATGCCGCATCGACGTCTGCTCTTCTCTCGGTGCGACTCTCAATAAACCCTCAACTGAAAACAAAAGTGCTGATTCTGGCCGCTTCCCTTGCTTACGGCCATACCGTTCCGACTGCGCCCGATCTCGTCTGATCTCGGAAGCTAAGCGGGGCCGGGCTTGGTTAGTACTTGGTTGGGAGACTGCCCGGGAATACCAAGTGCCGTAAGCTTTTTCTTAGTTTCACCTTATCCAGAGGGCCCTGCGTCTTGCCACGAATGTAAAGATGTCACTACCCTTTCATTTCACAAATTACCTTTATTTGTACAAAGACGGCAGTCCCCGGCCACTTTTGCAGAAAGTACTCGTAGCAATCGTATACAACTCACCGATTTCTTCCTCATTTTAATAACGACTTTCTCAAAGACATCTTGACATCAATGCCGCATCGACGTCTGCTCTTCTCTCGGTGCGACTCTCAATAAACCCTCAACTGAAAACAAAAGTGCTGATTCTGGCCGCTTCCCTTACTTACGGCCATACCGTTCCGACTGCGCCCGATCTCGTCTGATCTCGGAAGCTAAGCGGGGCCGGGCTTGGTTAGTACTTGGTTGGGAGACTGCCCGGGAATACCAAGTGCCGTAAGCTTTTTCTTAGTTTCACCTTATCCAGAGGGCCCTGCGTCTTGCCACGAATGTAAAGATGTCACTACCCTTTCATTTCACAAATTACCTTTATTTGTACAAAGACGGCAGTCCCCGCCCACTTTTGCAGAAAGTACTCGTAGCAATCGTATACAACTCACCGATTTCTTCCTCATTTTAATAACGACTTTCTCAAAGACATCTTGACATCAATGCCGCATCGACGTCTGCTCTTCTCTCGGTGCGACTCTCAATAAACCCTCAACTGAAAACAAAAGTGCTGATTCTGGCCGCTTCCCTTGCTTACGGCCATACCGTTCCGACTGCGCCCGATCTCGTCTGATCTCGGAAGCTAAGCGGGGCCGGGCTTGGTTAGTACTTGGTTGGGAGACTGCCCGGGAATACCAAGTGCCGTAAGCTTTTTCTTAGTTTCACCTTATCCAGAGGGCCCTGCGTCTTGCCACGAATGTAAAGATGTCACTACCCTTTCATTTCACAAATTACCTTTATTTGTACAAAGACGGCAGTCCCCGCCCACTTTTGCAGAAAGTACTCGTAGCAATCGTATACAACTCACCGATTTCTTCCTCATTTTAATAACGACTTTCTCAAAGACATCTTGACATCAATGCCGCATCGACGTCTGCTCTTCTCTCGGTGCGACTCTCAATAAACCCTCAACTGAAAACAAAAGTGCTGATTCTGGCCGCTTCCCTTGCTTACGGCCATACCGTTCCGACTGCGCCCGATCTCGTCTGATCTCGGAAGCTAAGCGGGGCCGGGCTTGGTTAGTACTTGGTTGGGAGACTGCCCGGGAATACCAAGTGCCGTAAGCTTTTTCTTAGTTTCACCTTATCCAGAGGGCCCTGCGTCTTGTCACGAATGTAAAGATGTCACTACCCTTTCATTTCACAAATTACCTTTATTTGTACAAAGACGGCAGTCCCCGCCCACTTTTGCAGAAAGTACTCGTAGCAATCGTATACAACTCACCGATTTCTTCCTCATTTTAATAACGACTTTCTCAAAGACATCTTGACATCAATGCCGCATCGACGTCTGCTCTTCTCTCGGTGCGACTCTCAATAAACCCTCAACTGAAAACAAAAGTGCTGATTCTGGCCGCTTACCTTGCTTACGGCCATACCGTTCCGACTGCGCCCGATCTCGTCTGATCTCGGAAGCTAAGCGGGGCCGGGCTTGGTTAGTACTTGGTTGGGAGACTGCCCGGGAATACCAAGTGCCGTAAGCTTTTTCTTAGTTTCACCTTATCCAGAGGGCCCTGCGTCTTGCCACGAAGGTAAAGATGTCACTACCCTTTCATTTCACAAATTACCTTTATTTGTACAAAGACGGCAGTCCCCGCCCACTTTTGCAGAAAGTACTCGTAGCAATCGTATACAACTCACCGATTTCTTCCTCATTTTAATAACGACTTTCTCAAAGACATCTTGACATCAATGCCGCATCGACGTCTGCTCTTCTCTCGGTGCGACTCTCAATAAACCCTCAACTGAAAACAAAAGTGCTGATTCTGGCCGCTTCCCTTGCTTACGGCCATACCGTTCCGACTGCGCCCGATCTCGTCTGATCTCGGAAGCTAAGCGGGGCCGGGCTTGGTTAGTTCTTGGTTGGGAGACTGCCCGGGAATACCAAGTGCCGTAAGCTTTTTCTTAGTTTCACCTTATCCAGAGGGCCCTGCGTCTTGCCACGAATGTAAAGATGTCACTACCCTTTCATTTCACAAATTACCTTTATTTGTACAAAGACGGCAGTCCCCGCCCACTTTTGCAGAAAGTACTCGTAGCAATCGTATACAACTCACCGATTTCTTCCTCATTTTAATAACGACTTTCTCAAAGACATCTTGACATCAATGCCGCATCGACGTCTGCTCTTCTCTCGGTGCGACTCTCAATAAACCCTCAACTGAAAACAAAAGTGCTGATTCTGGCCGCTTCCCTCGCTTACGGCCATACCGTTCCGACTGCGCCCGATCTCGTCTGATCTCGGAAGCTAAGCGGGGCCGGGCTTGGTTAGTACTTGGTTGGGAGACTGCCCGGGAATACCAAGTGCCGTAAGCTTTTTCTTAGTTTCACCTTATCCAGAGGGCCCTGCGTCTTGCCACGAATGTAAAGATGTCACTACCCTTTCATTTCACAAATTACCTTTATTTGTACAAAGACGGCAGTCCCCGCCCACTTTTGCAGAAAGTACTCGTAGCAATCGTATACAACTCACCGATTTCTTCCTCATTTTAATAACGACTTTCTCAAAGACATCTTGACATCAATGCCGCATCGACGTCTGCTCTTCTCTCGGTGCGACTCTCAATAAACCCTCAACTGAAAACAAAAGTGCTGATTCTGGCCGCTTCCCTCGCTTACGGCCATACCGTTCCGACTGCGCCCGATCTCGTCTGATCTCGGAAGCTAAGCGGGGCCGGGCTTGGTTAGTACTTGGTTGGGAGACTGCCCGGGAATACCAAGTGCCGTAAGCTTTTTCTTAGTTTCACCTTATCCAGAGGGCCCTGCGTCTTGCCACGAATGTAAAGATGTCACTACCCTTTCATTTCACAAATTACCTTTATTTGTACAAAGACGGCAGTCCCCGCCCACTTTTGCAGAAAGTACTCGTAGCAATCGTATACAACTCACCGATTTCTTCCTCATTTTAATAACGACTTTCTCAAAGACATCTTGACATCAATGCCGCATCGACGTCTGCTCTTCTCTCGGTGCGACTCTCAATAAACCCTCAACTGAAAACAAAAGTGCTGATTCTGGCCGCTTCCCTCGCTTACGGCCATACCGTTCCGACTGCGCCCGATCTCGTCTGATCTCGGAAGCTAAGCGGGGCCGGTCTTGGTTAGTACTTGGTTGGGAGACTGCCCGGGAATACCAAGTGCCGTAAGCTTTTTCTTAGTTTCACCTTATCCAGAGGGCCCTGCGTCTTGCCACGAATGTAAAGATGTCACTACCCTTTCATTTCACAAATTACCTTTATTTGTACAAAGACGGCAGTCCCCGCCCACTTTTGCAGAAAGTACTCGTAGCAATCGTATACAACTCACCGATTTCTTCCTCATTTTAATAACGACTTTCTCAAAGACATCTTGACATCAATGCCGCATCGACGTCTGCTCTTCTCTCGGTGCGACTCTCAATAAACCCTCAACTGAAAACAAAAGTGCTGATTCTGGCCGCTTCCCTCGCTTACGGCCATACCGTTCCGACTGCGCCCGATCTCGTCTGATCTCGGAAGCTAAGCGGGGCCGGGCTTGGTTAGTACTTGGTTGGGAGACTGCCCGGGAATACCAAGTGCCGTAAGCTTTTTCTTAGTTTCACCTTATCCAGAGGGCCCTGCGTCTTGCCACGAATGTAAAGATGTCACTACCCTTTCATTTCACAAATTACCTTTATTTGTACAAAGACGGCAGTCCCCGCCCACTTTTGCAGAAAGTACTCGTAGCAATCGTATACAACTCACCGATTTCTTCCTCATTTTAATAACGACTTTCTCAAAGACATCTTGACATCAATGCCGCATCGACGTCTGCTCTTCTCTCGGTGCGACTCTCAATAAACCCTCAACTGAAAACAAAAGTGCTGATTCTGGCCGCTTCCCTCGCTTACGGCCATACCGTTCCGACTGCGCCTGATCTCGTCTGATCTCGGAAGCTAAGCGGGGCCGGGCTTGGTTAGTACTTGGTTGGGAGACTGCCCGGGAATACCAAGTGCCGTAAGCTTTTTCTTAGTTTCACCTTATCCAGAGGGCCCTGCGTCTTGCCACGAATGTAAAGATGTCACTACCCTTTCATTTCACAAATTACCTTTATTTGTACAAAGACGGCAGTCCCCGCCCACTTTTGCAGAAAGTACTCGTAGCAATCGTATACAACTCACCGATTTCTTCCTCATTTTAATAACGACTTTCTCAAAGACATCTTGACATCAATGCCGCATCGACGTCTGCTCTTCTCTCGGTGCGACTCTCAATAAACCCTCAACTGAAAACAAAAGTGCTGATTCTGGCCGCTTCCCTCGCTTACGGCCATACCGTTCCGACTGCGCCCGATCTCGTCTGATCTCGGAAGCTAAGCGGGGCCGGGCTTGGTTAGTACTTGGTTGGGAGACTGCCCGGGAATACCAAGTGCCGTAAGCTTTTTCTTAGTTTCACCTTATCCAGAGGGCCCTGCGTCTTGCCACGAATGTAAAGATGTCACTACCCTTTCATTTCACAAATTACCTTTATTTGTACAAAGACGGCAGTCCCCGCCCACTTTTGCAGAAAGTACTCGTAGCAATCGTATACAACTCACCGATTTCTTCCTCATTTTAATAACGACTTTCTCAAAGACATCTTGACATCAATGCCGCATCGACGTCTGCTCTTCTCTCGGTGCGACTCTCAATAAACCCTCAACTGAAAACAAAAGTGCTGATTCTGGCCGCTTCCCTCGCTTACGGCCATACCGTTCCGACTGCGCCCGATCTCGTCTGATCTCGGAAGCTAAGCGGGGCCGGGCTTGGTTAGTACTTGGTTGGGAGACTGCCCGGGAATACCAAGTGCCGTAAGCTTTTTCTTAGTTTCACCTTATCCAGAGGGCCCTGCGTCTTGCCACGAATGTAAAGATGTCACTACCCTTTCATTTCACAAATTACCTTTATTTGTACAAAGACGGCAGTCCCCGCCCACTTTTGCAGAAAGTACTCGTAGCAATCGTATACAACTCACCGATTTCTTCCTCATTTTAATAACGACTTTCTCAAAGACATCTTGACATCAATGCCGCATCGACGTCTGCTCTTCTCTCGGTGCGACTCTCAATAAACCCTCAACTGAAAACAAAAGTGCTGATTCTGGCCGCTTCCCTCGCTTACGGCCATACCGTTCCGACTGCGCCCGATCTCGTCTGATCTCGGAAGCTAAGCGGGGCCGGGCTTGGTTAGTACTTGGTTGGGAGACTGCTTGGGAATACCAAGTGCCGTAAGCTTTTTCTTAGTTTCACCTTATCCAGAGGGCCCTGCGTCTTGCCACGAATGTAAAGATGTCACTACCCTTTCATTTCACAAATTACCTTTATTTGTACAAAGACGGCAGTCCCCGCCCACTTTTGCAGAAAGTACTCGTAGCAATCGTATACAACTCACCGATTTCTTCCTCATTTTAATAACGACTTTCTCAAAGACATCTTGACATCAATGCCGCATCGACGTCTGCTCTACTCTCGGTGCGACTCTCAATAAACCCTCAACTGAAAACAAAAGTGCTGATTCTGGCCGCTTCCCTCACTTACGGCCATACCGTTCCGACTGCGCCCGATCTCGTCTGATCTCGGAAGCTAAGCGGGGCCGGCCTTGGTTAGTACTTGGTTGGGAGACTGCCCGGGAATACCAAGTGCCGTAAGCTTTTTCTTAGTTTCACCTTATCCAGAGGGCCCTGCGTCTTGCCACGAATGTAAAGATGTCACTACCCTTTCATTTCACAAATTACCTTTATTTGTACAAAGACGGCAGTCCCCGCCCACTTTTGCAGAAAGTACTCGTAGCAATCGTATACAACTCACCGATTTCTTCCTCATTTTAATAACGACTTTCTCAAAGACATCTTGACATCAATGCCGCATCGACGTCTGCTCTTCTCTCGGTGCGACTCTCAATAAACCCTCAACTGAAAACAAAAGTGCTGATTCTGGCCGCTTCCCTCGCTTACGGCCATACCGTTCCGACTGCGCCCGATCTCGTCTGATCTCGGAAGCTAAGCGGGGCCGGGCTTGGTTAGTACTTGGTTGGGAGACTGCCCGGGAATACCAAGTGCCGTAAGCTTTTTCTTAGTTTCACCTTATCCAGAGGGCCCTGCGTCTTGCCACGAATGTAAAGATGTCACTACCCTTTCATTTCACAAATTACCTTTATTTGTACAAAGACGGCAGTCCCCGCCCACTTTTGCAGAAAGTACTCGTAGCAATCGTATACAACTCACCGATTTCTTCCTCATTTTAATAACGACTTTCTCAAAGACATCTTGACATCAATGCCGCATCGACGTCTGCTCTTCTCTCGGTGCGACTCTCAATAAACCCTCAACTGAAAACAAAAGTGCTGATTCTGGCCGCTTCCCTCGCTTACGGCCATACCGTTCCGACTGCGCCCGATCTCGTCTGATCTCGGAAGCTAAGCGGGGCCGGGCTTGGTTAGTACTTGGTTGGGAGACTGCCCGGGAATACCAAGTGCCGTAAGCTTTTTCTTAGTTTCACCTTATCCAGAGGGCCCTGCGTCTTGCCACGAATGTAAAGATGTCACTACCCTTTCATTTCACAAATTACCTTTATTTGTACAAAGACGGCAGTCCCCGCCCACTTTTGCAGAAAGTACTCGTAGCAATCGTATACAACTCACCGATTTCTTCCTCATTTTAATAACGACTTTCTCAAAGACATCTTGACATCAATGCCGCATCGACGTCTGCTCTTCTCTCGGTGCGACTCTCAATAAACCCTCAACTGAAAACAAAAGTGCTGATTCTGGCCGCTTCCCTCGCTTACGGCCATACCGTTCCGACTGCGCCCGATCTCGTCTGATCTCGGAAGCTAAGCGGGGCCGGGCTTGGTTAGTACTTGGTTGGGAGACTGCCCGGGAATACCAAGTGCCGTAAGCTTTTTCTTAGTTTCACCTTATCCAGAGGGCCCTGCGTCTTGCCACGAATGTAAAGATGTCACTACCCTTTCATTTCACAAATTACCTTTATTTGTACAAAGACGGCAGTCCCCGCCCACTTTTGCAGAAAGTACTCGTAGCAATCGTATACAACTCACCGATTTCTTCCTCATTTTAATAACGACTTTCTCAAAGACATCTTGACATCAATGCCGCATCGACGTCTGCTCTTCTCTCGGTGCGACTCTCAATAAACCCTCAACTGAAAACAAAAGTGCTGATTCTGGCCGCTTCCCTCGCTTACGGCCATACCGTTCCGACTGCGCCCGATCTCGTCTGATCTCGGAAGCTAAGCGGGGCCGGGCTTGGTTAGTACTTGGTTGGGAGACTGCCCGGGAATACCAAGTGCCGTAAGCTTTTTCTTAGTTTCACCTTATCCAGAGGGCCCTGCGTCTTGCCACGAATGTAAAGATGTCACTACCCTTTCATTTCACAAATTACCTTTATTTGTACAAAGACGGCAGTCCCCGCCCACTTTTGCAGAAAGTACTCGTAGCAATCGTATACAACTCACCGATTTCTTCCTCATTTTAATAACGACTTTCTCAAAGACATCTTGACATCAATGCCGCATCGACGTCTGCTCTTCTCTCGGTGCGACTCTCAATAAACCCTCAACTGAAAACAAAAGTGCTGATTCTGGCCGCTTCCCTCGCTTACGGCCATACCGTTCCGACTGCGCCCGATCTCGTCTGATCTCGGAAGCTAAGCGGAGCCTGGCTTGGTTAGTACTTGGTTGGGAGACTGCCCGGGAATACCAAGTGCCGTAAGCTTTTTCTTAGTTTCACCTTATCCAGAGGGCCCTGCGTCTTGCCACGAATGTAAAGATGTCACTACCCTTTCATTTCACAAATTACCTTTATTTGTACAAAGACGGCAGTCCCCGCCCACTTTTGCAGAAAGTACTCGTAGCAATCGTATACAACTCACCGATTTCTTCCTCATTTTAATAA
Organism: Paramormyrops kingsleyae; assembly: GCF_048594095.1. Taxonomy (NCBI): domain Eukaryota; kingdom Metazoa; phylum Chordata; class Actinopteri; order Osteoglossiformes; family Mormyridae; genus Paramormyrops; species Paramormyrops kingsleyae. Next base: position 46,091,204 of record NC_132800.1, on the reverse strand, counting down.
CGACTTTCTCAAAGACATCTTGACATCAATGCCGCATCGACGTCTGCTCTTCTCTCGGTGCGACTCTCAATAAACCCTCAACTGAAAACAAAAGTGCTGATTCTGGCCGCTTCCCTCGCTTACGGCCATACCGTTCCGACTGCGCCCGATCTCGTCTGATCTCGGAAGCTAAGCGGGGCCGGGCTTGGTTAGTACTTGGTTGGGAGACTGCCCGGGAATACCAAGTGCCGTAAGCTTTTTCTTAGTTTCACCTTATCCAGAGGGCCCTGCGTCTTGCCACGAATGTAAAGATGTCACTACCCTTTCATTTCACAAATTACCTTTATTTGTACAAAGACGGCAGTCCCCGCCCACTTTTGCAGAAAGTACTCGTAGCAATCGTATACAACTCACCGATTTCTTCCTCATTTTAATAACGACTTTCTCAAAGACATCTTGACATCAATGCCGCATCGACGTCTGCTCTTCTCTCGGTGCGACTCTCAATAAACCCTCAACTGAAAACAAAAGTGCTGATTCTGGCCGCTTCCCTCGCTTACGGCCATACCGTTCCGACTGCGCCCGATCTCGTCTGATCTCGGAAGCTAAGCGGGGCCGGGCTTGGTTAGTACTTGGTTGGGAGACTGCCTGGGAATACCAAGTGCCGTAAGCTTTTTCTTAGTTTCACCTTATCCAGAGGGCCCTGCGTCTTGCCACGAATGTAAAGATGTCACTACCCTTTCATTTCACAAATTACCTTTATTTGTACAAAGACGGCAGTCCCCGCCCACTTTTGCAGAAAGTACTCGTAGCAATCGTATACAACTCACTGATTTCTTCCTCATTTTAATAACGACTTTCTCAAAGACATCTTGACATCAATGCCGCATCGACGTCTGCTCTTCTCTCGGTGCGACTCTCAATAAACCCTCAACTGAAAACAAAAGTGCTGATTCTGGCCGCTTCCCTCGCTTACGGCCATACCGTTCCGACTGCGCCCGATCTCGTCTGATCTCGGAAGCTAAGCGGGGCTGGGCTTGGTTAGTACTTGGTTGGGAGACTGCCTGGGAATACCAAGTGCCGTAAGCTTTTTCTTAGTTTCACCTTATCCAGAGGGCCCTGCGTCTTGCCACGAATGTAAAGATGTCACTACCCTTTCATTTCACAAATTACCTTTATTTGTACAAAGACGGCAGTCCCCGCCCACTTTTGCAGAAAGTACTCGTAGCAATCGTATACAACTCACCGATTTCTTCCTCATTTTAATAACGACTTTCTCAAAGACATCTTGACATCAATGCCGCATCGACGTCTGCTCTTCTCTCGGTGCGACTCTCAATAAACCCTCAACTGAAAACAAAAGTGCTGATTCTGGCCGCTTCCCTCGCTTACGGCCATACCGTTCCGACTGCGCCCGATCTCGTCTGATCTCGGAAGCTAAGCGGGGCCGGGCTTGGTTAGTACTTGGTTGGGAGACTGCCTGAGAATACCAAGTGCCGTAAGCTTTTTCTTAGTTTCACCTTATCCAGAGGGCCCTGCGTCTTGCCACGAATGTAAAGATGTCACTACCCTTTCATTTCACAAATTACCTTTATTTGTACAAAGACGGCAGTCCCCGCCCACTTTTGCAGAAAGTACTCGTAGCAATCGTATACAACTCACCGATTTCTTCCTCATTTTAATAACGACTTTCTCAAAGACATCTTGACATCAATGCCGCATCGACGTCTGCTCTTCTCTCGGTGCGACTCTCAATAAACCCTCAACTGAAAACAAAAGTGCTGATTCTGGCCGCTTCCCTCGCTTACGGCCATACCGTTCCGACTGCGCCCGATCTCGTCTGATCTCGGAAGCTAAGCGGGGCCGGGCTTGGTTAGTACTTGGTTGGGAGACTGCTTGGGAATACCAAGTGCCGTAAGCTTTTTCTTAGTTTCACCTTATCCAGAGGGCCCTGCGTCTTGCCACGAATGTAAACATGTCACTACCCTTTCATTTCACAAATTACCTTTATTTGTACAAAGACGGCAGTCCCCGCCCACTTTTGCAGAAAGTACTCGTAGCAATCGTATACAACTCACCGATTTCTTCCTCATTTTAATAACGACTTTCTCAAAGACATCTTGACATCAATGCCGCATCGACGTCTGCTCTTCTCTCGGTGCGACTCTCAATAAACCCTCAACTGAAAACAAAAGTGCTGATTCTGGCCGCTTCCCTCGCTTACGGCCATACCGTTCCGACTGCGCCCGATCTCGTCTGATCTCGGAAGCTAAGCGGGGCCGGGCTTGGTTAGTACTTGGTTGGGAGACTGCCCGGGAATACCAAGTGCCGTAAGCTTTTTCTTAGTTTCACCTTATCCAGAGGGCCCTGCGTCTTGCCACGAATGTAAAGATGTCACTACCCTTTCATTTCACAAATTACCTTTATTTGTACAAAGACGGCAGTCCCCGCCCACTTTTGCAGAAAGTACTCGTAGCAATCGTATACAACTCACCGATTTCTTCCTCATTTTAATAACGACTTTCTCAAAGACATCTTGACATCAATGCCGCATCGACGTCTGCTCTTCTCTCGGTGCGACTCTCAATAAACCCTCAACTGAAAACAAAAGTGCTGATTCTGGCCGCTTCCCTCGCTTACGGCCATACCGTTCCGACTGCGCCCGATCTCGTCTGATCTCGGAAGCTAAGCGGGGCCGGGCTTGGTTAGTACTTGGTTGGGAGACTGCCCGGGAATACCAAGTGCCGTAAGCTTTTTCTTAGTTTCACCTTATCCAGAGGGCCCTGCGTCTTGCCACGAATGTAAAGATGTCACTACCCTTTCATTTCACAAATTACCTTTATTTGTACAAAGACGGCAGTCCCCGCCCACTTTTGCAGAAAGTACTCGTAGCAATCGTATACAACTCACCGATTTCTTCCTCATTTTAATAACGACTTTCTCAAAGACATCTTGACATCAATGCCGCATCGACGTCTGCTCTTCTCTCGGTGCGACTCTCAATAAACCCTCAACTGAAAACAAAAGTGCTGATTCTGGCCGCTTCCCTCGCTTACGGCCATACCGTTCCGACTGCGCCCGATCTCGTCTGATCTCGGAAGCTAAGCGGGGCCGGGCTTGGTTAGTACTTGGTTGGGAGACTGCTTGGGAATACCAAGTGCCGTAAGCTTTTTCTTAGTTTCACCTTATCCAGAGGGCCCTGCGTCTTGCCACGAATGTAAAGATGTCACTACCCTTTCATTTCACAAATTACCTTTATTTGTACAAAGACGGCAGTCCCCGCCCACTTTTGCAGAAAGTACTCGTAGCAATCGTATACAACTCACCGATTTCTTCCTCATTTTAATAACGACTTTCTCAAAGACATCTTGACATCAATGCCGCATCGACGTCTGCTCTACTCTCGGTGCGACTCTCAATAAACCCTCAACTGAAAACAAAAGTGCTGATTCTGGCCGCTTCCCTCACTTACGGCCATACCGTTCCGACTGCGCCCGATCTCGTCTGATCTCGGAAGCTAAGCGGGGCCGGCCTTGGTTAGTACTTGGTTGGGAGACTGCCCGGGAATACCAAGTGCCGTAAGCTTTTTCTTAGTTTCACCTTATCCAGAGGGCCCTGCGTCTTGCCACGAATGTAAAGATGTCACTACCCTTTCATTTCACAAATTACCTTTATTTGTACAAAGACGGCAGTCCCCGCCCACTTTTGCAGAAAGTACTCGTAGCAATCGTATACAACTCACCGATTTCTTCCTCATTTTAATAACGACTTTCTCAAAGACATCTTGACATCAATGCCGCATCGACGTCTGCTCTTCTCTCGGTGCGACTCTCAATAAACCCTCAACTGAAAACAAAAGTGCTGATTCTGGCCGCTTCCCTCGCTTACGGCCATACCGTTCCGACTGCGCCCGATCTCGTCTGATCTCGGAAGCTAAGCGGGGCCGGGCTTGGTTAGTACTTGGTTGGGAGACTGCCCGGGAATACCAAGTGCCGTAAGCTTTTTCTTAGTTTCACCTTATCCAGAGGGCCCTGCGTCTTGCCACGAATGTAAAGATGTCACTACCCTTTCATTTCACAAATTACCTTTATTTGTACAAAGACGGCAGTCCCCGCCCACTTTTGCAGAAAGTACTCGTAGCAATCGTATACAACTCACCGATTTCTTCCTCATTTTAATAACGACTTTCTCAAAGACATCTTGACATCAATGCCGCATCGACGTCTGCTCTTCTCTCGGTGCGACTCTCAATAAACCCTCAACTGAAAACAAAAGTGCTGATTCTGGCCGCTTCCCTCGCTTACGGCCATACCGTTCCGACTGCGCCCGATCTCGTCTGATCTCGGAAGCTAAGCGGGGCCGGGCTTGGTTAGTACTTGGTTGGGAGACTGCCCGGGAATACCAAGTGCCGTAAGCTTTTTCTTAGTTTCACCTTATCCAGAGGGCCCTGCGTCTTGCCACGAATGTAAAGATGTCACTACCCTTTCATTTCACAAATTACCTTTATTTGTACAAAGACGGCAGTCCCCGCCCACTTTTGCAGAAAGTACTCGTAGCAATCGTATACAACTCACCGATTTCTTCCTCATTTTAATAACGACTTTCTCAAAGACATCTTGACATCAATGCCGCATCGACGTCTGCTCTTCTCTCGGTGCGACTCTCAATAAACCCTCAACTGAAAACAAAAGTGCTGATTCTGGCCGCTTCCCTCGCTTACGGCCATACCGTTCCGACTGCGCCCGATCTCATCTGATCTCGGAAGCTAAGCGGGGCCGGGCTTGGTTAGTACTTGGTTGGGAGACTGCCCGGGAATACCAAGTGCCGTAAGCTTTTTCTTAGTTTCACCTTATCCAGAGGGCCCTGCGTCTTGCCACGAATGTAAAGATGTCACTACCCTTTCATTTCACAAATTACCTTTATTTGTACAAAGACGGCAGTCCCCGCCCACTTTTGCAGAAAGTACTCGTAGCAATCGTATACAACTCACCGATTTCTTCCTCATTTTAATAACGACTTTCTCAAAGACATCTTGACATCAATGCCGCATCGACGTCTGCTCTTCTCTCGGTGCGACTCTCAATAAACCCTCAACTGAAAACAAAAGTGCTGATTCTGGCCGCTTCCCTCGCTTACGGCCATACCGTTCCGACTGCGCCCGATCTCGTCTGATCTCGGAAGCTAAGCGGGGCCTGGCTTGGTTAGTACTTGGTTGGGAGACTGCCCGGGAATACCAAGTGCCGTAAGCTTTTTCTTAGTTTCACCTTATCCAGAGGGCCCTGCGTCTTGCCACGAATGTAAAGATGTCACTACCCTTTCATTTCACAAATTACCTTTATTTGTACAAAGACGGCAGTCCCCGCCCACTTTTGCAGAAAGTACTCGTAGCAATCGTATACAACTCACCGATTTCTTCCTCATTTTAATAACGACTTTCTCAAAGACATCTTGACATCAATGCCGCATCGACGTCTGCTCTTCTCTCGGTGCGACTCTCAATAAACCCTCAACTGAAAACAAAAGTGCTGATTCTGGCCGCTTCCCTCGCTTACGGCCATACCGTTCCGACTGCGCCCGATCTCGTCTGATCTCGGAAGCTAAGCGGGGCCGGGCTTGGTTAGTACTTGGTTGGGAGACTGCCCGGGAATACCAAGTGCCGTAAGCTTTTTCTTAGTTTCACCTTATCCAGAGGGCCCTGCGTCTTGCCACGAATGTAAAGATGTCACTACCCTTTCATTTCACAAATTACCTTTATTTGTACAAAGACGGCAGTCCCCGCCCACTTTTGCAGAAAGTACTCGTAGCAATCGTATACAACTCACCGATTTCTTCCTCATTTTAATAACGACTTTCTCAAAGACATCTTGACATCAATGCCGCATCGACGTCTGCTCTTCTCTCGGTGCGACTCTCAATAAACCCTTAACTGAAAACAAAAGTGCTGATTCTGGCCGCTTCCCTCGCTTACGGCCATACCGTTCCGACTGCGCCCGATCTCGTCTGATCTCGGAAGCTAAGCGGGGCCGGGCTTGGTTAGTACTTGGTTGGGAGACTGCCTGGGAATACCAAGTGCCGTAAGCTTTTTCTTAGTTTCACCTTATCCAGAGGGCCCTGCGTCTTGCCACGAATGTAAAGATGTCACTACCCTTTCATTTCACAAATTACCTTTATTTGTACAAAGACGGCAGTCCCCGCCCACTTTTGCAGAAAGTACTCGTAGCAATCGTATACAACTCACCGATTTCTTCCTCATTTTAATAACGACTTTCTCAAAGACATCTTGACATCAATGCCGCATCGACGTCTGCTCTTCTCTCGGTGCGACTCTCAATAAACCCTCAACTGAAAACAAAAGTGCTGATTCTGGCCGCTTCCCTCGCTTACGGCCATACCGTTCCGACTGCGCCCGATCTCGTCTGATCTCGGAAGCTAAGCGGGGCCGGGCTTGGTTAGTACTTGGTTGGGAGACTGCCTGGGAATACCAAGTGCCGTAAGCTTTTTCTTAGTTTCACCTTATCCAGAGGGCCCTGCGTCTTGCCACGAATGTAAAGATGTCACTACCCTTTCATTTCACAAATTACCTTTATTTGTACAAAGACGGCAGTCCCCGCCCACTTTTGCAGAAAGTACTCGTAGCAATCGTATACAACTCACCGATTTCTTCCTCATTTTAATAACGACTTTCTCAAAGACATCTTGACATCAATGCCGCATCGACGTCTGCTCTTCTCTCGGTGCGACTCTCAATAAACCCTCAACTGAAAACAAAAGTGCTGATTCTGGCCGCTTCCCTCGCTTACGGCCATACCGTTCCGACTGCGCCCGATCTCGTCTGATCTCGGAAGCTAAGCGGGGCCGGGCTTGGTTAGTACTTGGTTGGGAGACTGCCTGAGAATACCAAGTGCCGTAAGCTTTTTCTTAGTTTCACCTTATCCAGAGGGCCCTGCGTCTTGCCACGAATGTAAAGATGTCACTACCCTTTCATTTCACAAATTACCTTTATTTGTACAAAGACGGCAGTCCCCGCCCACTTTTGCAGAAAGTACTCGTAGCAATCGTATACAACTCACCGATTTCTTCCTCATTTTAATAACGACTTTCTCAAAGACATCTTGACATCAATGCCGCATCGACGTCTGCTCTTCTCTCGGTGCGACTCTCAATAAACCCTCAACTGAAAACAAAAGTGCTGATTCTGGCCGCTTCCCTCGCTTACGGCCATACCGTTCCGACTGCGCCCGATCTCGTCTGATCTCGGAAGCTAAGCGGGGCCGGGCTTGGTTAGTACTTGGTTGGGAGACTGCTTGGGAATACCAAGTGCCGTAAGCTTTTTCTTAGTTTCACCTTATCCAGAGGGCCCTGCGTCTTGCCACGAATGTAAACATGTCACTACCCTTTCATTTCACAAATTACCTTTATTTGTACAAAGACGGCAGTCCCCGCCCACTTTTGCAGAAAGTACTCGTAGCAATCGTATACAACTCACCGATTTCTTCCTCATTTTAATAACGACTTTCTCAAAGACATCTTGACATCAATGCCGCATCGACGTCTGCTCTTCTCTCGGTGCGACTCTCAATAAACCCTCAACTGAAAACAAAAGTGCTGATTCTGGCCGCTTCCCTCGCTTACGGCCATACCGTTCCGACTGCGCCCGATCTCGTCTGATCTCGGAAGCTAAGCGGGGCCGGGCTTGGTTAGTACTTGTTTGGGAGACTGCCTGGGAATACCAAGTGCCGTAAGCTTTTTCTTAGTTTCACCTTATCCAGAGGGCCCTGCGTCTTGCCACGAATGTAAAGATGTCACCACCCTTTCATTTCACAAATTACCTTTATTTGTAGAACGACAGCAGTCCCCGCCCACTTTTGCAGAAAGTACTCGTAGCAATCGTATACAACTCACCGATTTCTTCCTCATTTTAATAACGACTTTCTCAAAGACATCTTGACATCAATGCCGCATCGACGTCTGCTCTTCTCTCGGTGCGACTCTCAATAAACCCTCAACTGAAAACAAAAGTGCTGATTCTGGCCGCTTCCCTCGCTTACGGCCATACCGTTCCGACTGCGCCCGATCTCGTCTGATCTCGGAAGCTAAGCGGGGCCGGGCTTGGTTAGTACTTGGTTGGGAGACTGCCTGGGAATACCAAGTGCCGTAAGCTTTTTCTTAGTTTCACCTTATCCAGAGGGCCCTGCGTCTTGCCACGAATGTAAAGATGTCACTACCCTTTCATTTCACAAATTACCTTTATTTGTACAAAGACGGCAGTCCCCGCCCACTTTTTCAGAAAGTACTCGTAGCAATCGTATACAACTCACCGATTTCTTCCTCATTTTAATAACGACTTTCTCAAAGACATCTTGACATCAATGCCGCATCGACGTCTGCTCTTCTCTCGGTGCGACTCTCAATAAACCCTCAACTGAAAACAAAAGTGCTGATTCTGGCCGCTTCCCTCGCTTACGGCCATACCGTTCCGACTGCGCCCGGTCTCGTATGATCTCGGAAGCTAAGCGGGGCCGGGCTTGGTTAGTACTTGGTTGGGAGACTGCCTGGGAATACCAAGTGCCGTAAGCTTTTTCTTAGTTTCACCTTATCCAGAGGGCCCTGCGTCTTGCCACAAATGTAAAGATGTCACTACCCTTTCATTTCACAAATTACCTTTATTTGTAGAACGACAGCAGTCCCCGCCCACTTTTGCAGAAAGTACTCGTAGCAATCGTATACAACTCACCGCTTTCTTCCTCATTTTAATAACGACTTTCTCAAAGACATCTTGACATCAATGCCGCATCGACGTCTGCTCTTCTCTCGGTGCGACTCTCAATAAACCCTCAACTGAAAACAAAAGTGCTGATTCTGGCCGTTTCCCTCGCTTACGGCCATACCGTTCCGACTGCGCCCGATCTCGTCTGATCTCGGAAGCTAAGCGGGGCCGGGCTTGGTTAGTACTTGGTTGGGAGACTGCCTGGGAATACCAAGTGCCGTAAGCTTTTTCTTAGTTTCACCTTATCCAGAGGGCCCTGCGTCTTGCCACGAATGTAAAGATGTCACTACCCTTTCATTTCACAAATTACCTTTATTTGTAGAACGACAGCAGTCCCCGCCCACTTTTGCAGAAAGTACTCGTAGCAATTGTATACAACTCACCGATTTCTTCCTCATTTTAATAACGACTTTCTCAAAGACATCTTGACATCAATGCCGCATCGACGTCTGCTCTTCTCTCGGTGCGACTCTCAATAAACCCTCAACTGAAAACAAAAGTGCTGATTCTGGCCGCTTCCCTCGCTTACGGCCATACCGTTCCGACTGCGCCTGATCTCGTCTGATCTCGGAAGCTAAGCGGGGCCGGGCTTGGTTAGTACTTGGTTGGGAGACTGCCTGGGAATACCAAGTGCCGTAAGCTTTTTCTTAGTTTCTCCTTATCCAGAGGGCCCTGCGTCTTGCCACGAATGTAAAGATGTCACTACCCTTTCATTTCACAAATTACCTTTATTTGTAGAACGACAGCAGTCCCCGCCCACTTTTGCAGAAAGTACTCGTAGCAATCGTATACAACTCACCGCTTTCTTCCTCATTTTAATAACGACTTTCTCAAAGACATCTTGACATCAATGCCGCATCGACGTCTGCTCTTCTCTCGGTGCGACTCTCAATAAACCCTCAACTGAAAACAAAAGGGCTGATTCTGGCCGCTTCCCTCGCTTACGGCCATACCGTTCCGACTGCGCCCGATCTCGTCTGATCTCGGAAGCTAAGCGGGGCCGGGCTTGGTTAGTACTTGGTTGGGAGACTGCCTGGGAATACCAAGTGCCGTAAGCTTTTTCTTAGTTTCACCTTATCCAGAGGGCCCTGCGTCTTGCCACGAATGTAAAGATGTCACTACCCTTTCATTTCACAAATTACCTTTATTTGTACAAAGACGGCAGTCCCCGCCCACTTTTGCAGAAAGTACTCGTAGCAATCGTATACAACTCACCGATTTCTTCCTCATTTTAATAACGACTTTCTCAAAGACATCTTGACATCAATGCCGCATCGACGTCTCCTCTTCTCTCGGTGCGACTCTTAATAAACCCTCAACTGAAAACAAAAGTGCTGATTCTGGCCGCTTCCCTCGCTTACGGCCATACCGTTCCGACTGCGCCCGATCTCGTCTGATCTCGGAAGCTAAGCGGGGCCGGGCTTGGTTAGTACTTGGTTGGGAGACTGCCTGGGAATACCAAGTGCCGTAAGCTTTTTCTTAGTTTCACCTTATCCAGAGGGCCCTGCGTCTTGCCACGAATGTAAAGATGTCACTACCCTTTCATTTCACAAATTACCTTTATTTGTAGAACGACAGCAGTCCACGCCCACTTTTGCAGAAAGTACTCGTAGCAATCGTATTCAACTCACCGATTTCTTCCTCATTTTAATAACGACTTTCTCAAAGACATCTTGACATCAATGCCGCATCGACGTCTGCTCTTCTCTCGGTGCGACTCTCAATAAACCCTCAACTGAAAACAAAAGTGCTGATTCTGGCCACTTCCCTCGCTTACGGCCATACCGTTCCGACTGCGCCCGATCTCGTCTGATCTCGGAAGCTAAGCGGGGCCGGGCTTGGTTAGTACTTGGTTGGGAGACTGCCTGGGAATACCAAGTGCCGTAAGCTTTTTCTTAGTTTCACCTTATCCAGAGGGCCCTGCGTCTTGCCACGAATGTAAAGATGTCACTACCCTTTCATTTCACAAATTACCTTTATTTGTACAAAGACGGCAGTCCCCGCCCACTTTTGCAGAAAGTACTCGTAGCAATCGTATACAACTCACCGCTTTCTTCCTCATTTTAATAACGACTTTCTCAAAGACATCTTGACATCAATGCCGCATCGACGTCTGCTCTTCTCTCGGTGCGACTCTCAATAAACCCTCAACTGAAAACAAAAGTGCTGATTCTGGCCGCTTCCCTCGCTTACGGCCATACCGTTCCGACTGCGCCCGATCTCGTCTGATCTCGGAAGCTAAGCGGGGCCGGGCTTGGTTAGTACTTGGTTGGGAGACTGCCTGGGAATACCAAGTGCCGTAAGCTTTTTCTTAGTTTCACCTTATCCAGAGGGCCCTGCGTCTTGCCACGAATGTAAAGATGTCACTACCCTTTCATTTCACAAATTACCTTTATTTGTACAAAGACGGCAGTCCCCGCCCACTTTTGCAGAAAGTACTCGTAGCAATCGTATACAACTCACCGCTTTCTTCCTCATTTTAATAACGACTTTCTCAAAGACATCTTGACATCAATGCCGCATCGACGTCTGCTCTTCTCTCGGTGCGACTCTCAATAAACCCTCAACTGAAAACAAAAGTGCTGATTCTGGCCGCTTCCCTCGCTTACGGCCATACCGTTCCGACTGCGCCCGATCTCGTCTGATCTCGGAAGCTAAGCGGGGCCGGGCTTGGTTAGTACTTGGTTGGGAGACTGCCTGGGAATACCAAGTGCCGTAAGCTTTTTCTTAGTTTCTCCTTATCCAGAGGGCCCTGCGTCTTGCCACGAATGTAAAGATGTCACTACCCTTTCATTTCACAAATTACCTTTATTTGTACAAAGACGGCAGTCCCCGCCCACTTTTGCAGAAAGTACTCGTAGCAATCGTATACAACTCACCGATTTCTTCCTCATTTTAATAACGACTTTCTCAAAGACATCTTGACATCAATGCCGCATCGACGTCTGCTCTTCTCTCGGTGCGACTCTCAATAAACCCTCAACTGAAAACAAAAGTGCTGATTCTGGCCGCTTCCCTCGCTTACGGCCATACCGTTCCGACTGCGCCCGATCTCGTCTGATCTCGGAAGCTAAGCGGGGCCGGGCTTGGTTAGTACTTGGTTGGGAGACTGCCTGGGAATACCAAGTGCTGTAAGCTTTTTCTTAGTTTCACCTTATCCAGAGGGCCCTGCGTCTTGCCACGAATGTAAAGATGTCACTACCCTTTCATTTCACAAATTACCTTTATTTGTAGAACGACAGCAGTCCCCGCCCACTTTTGCAGAAAGTATTCGTAGCAAACGTATACAACTCACCGATTTCTTCCTCATTTTAATAACGACTTTCTCAAAGACATCTTGACATCAATGCCGCATCGACGTCTGCTCTTCTCTCGGTGCGACTCTCAATAAACCCTCAACTGAAAACAAAAGTGCTGATTCTGGCCGCTTCCCTCGCTTACGGCCATACCGTTCCGACTGCGCCCGATCTCGTCTGATCTCGGAAGCTAAGCGGGACCGGGCTTGGTTAGTACTTGGTTGGGAGACTGCCTGGGAATACCAAGTGCCGTAAGCTTTTTCTTAGTTTCACCTTATCCAGAGGGCCCTGCGTCTTGCCACGAATGTAAAGATGTCACTACCCTTTCATTTCACAAATTACCTTTATTTGTACAAAGACGGCAGTCCCCGCCCACTTTTGCAGAAAGTACTCGTAGCAATCGTATACAACTCACCGATTTCTTCCTCATTTTAATAACGACTTTCTCAAAGACATCTTGACATCAATGCCGCATCGACGTCTGCTCTTCTCTCGGTGCGACTCTCAATAAACCCTCAACTGAAAACAAAAGTGCTGATTCTGGCCGCTTCCCTCGCTTACGGCCATACCGTTCCGACTGCGCCCGATCTCGTCTGATCTCGGAAGCTAAGCGGGGCCGGGCTTGGTTAGTACTTGGTTGGGAGACTGCCTGGGAATACCAAGTGCCGTAAGCTTTTTCTTAGTTTCACCTTATCCAGAGGGCCCTGCGTCTTGCCACGAATGTAAAGATGTCACTACCCTTTCATTTCACAAATTACCTTTATTTGTAGAACGACAGCAGTCCCCGCCCACTTTTGCAGAAAGTACTCGTAGCAATCGTATACAACTCACCGCTTTCTTCCTCATTTTAATAACGACTTTCTCAAAGACATCTTGACATCAATGCCGCATCGACGTCTGCTCATCTCTCGGTGCGACTCTCAATAAACCCTCAACTGAAAACAAAAGGGCTGATTCTGGCCGCTTCCCTCGCTTACGGCCATACCGGTCCGACTGCGCCCGATCTCGTCTGATCTCGGAAGCTAAGCGGGGCCGGGCTTGGTTAGTACTTGGTTGGGAGACTGCCTGGGAATACCAAGTGCCGTAAGCTTTTTCTTAGTTTCACCTTATCCAGAGGGCCCTGCGTCTTGCCACGAATGTAAAGATGTCACTACCCTTTCATTTCACAAATTACCTTTATTTCTACAAAGACGGCAGTCCCCGCCCACTTTTGCAGAAAGTACTCGTAGCAATCGTATACAACTCACCGATTTCATCCTCATTTTAATAACGACTTTCTCAAAGACATCTTGACATCAATGCCGCATCGACGTCTGCTCTTCTCTCGGTGCGACTCTCAATAAACCCTCAACTGAAAACAAAAGTGCTGATTCTGGCCGCTGCCCTCGCTTACGGCCATACCGTTCCGACTGCGCCCGATCTCGTCTGATCTCGGAAGCTAAGCGGGGCCGGGCTTGGTTAGTACTTGTTTGGGAGACTGCCTGGGAATACCAAGTGCCGTAAGCTTTTTCTTAGTTTCACCTTATCCAGAGGGCCCTGCGTCTTGCCACGAATGTAAAGATGTCACTACCCTTTCATTTCACAAATTACCTTTATTTGTAGAACGACAGCAGTCCCCGCCCACTTTTGCAGAAAGTACTCGTAGCAATCGTATACAACTCACCGATTTCATCCTCATTTTAATAACGACTTTCTCAAAGACATCTTGACATCAATGCCGCATCGACGTCTGCTCTTCTCTCGGTGCGACTCTCAATAAACCCTCAACTGAAAACAAAAGTGCTGATTCTGGCCGCTTCCCTCGCTTACGGCCATACCGTTCCGACTGCGCCCGATCTCGTCTGATCTCGGAAGCTAAGCGGGGCCGGGCTTGGTTAGTACTTGGTTGGGAGACTGCCTGGGAATACCAAGTGCCGTAAGCTTTTTCTTAGTTTCACCTTATCCAGAGGGCCCTGCGTCTTGCCACGAATGTAAAGATGTCACTACCCTTTCATTTCACAAATTACCTTTATTTGTACAAAGACGGCAGTCCCCGCCCACTTTTGCAGAAAGTACTCGTAGCAATCGTATACAACTCACCGATTTCTTCCTCATTTTGATAACGACTTTCTCAAAGACATCTTGACATCAATGCCGCATCGACGTCTGCTCTTCTCTCGGTGCGACTCTCAATAAACCCTCAACTGAAAACAAAAGTGCTGATTCTGGCCGCTTCCCTCGCTTACGGCCATACCGTTCCGACTGCGCCCGATCTCGTCTGATCTCGGAAGCTAAGCGGGGCCGGGCTTGGTTAGTACTTGGTTGGGAGACTGCCTGGGAATACCAAGTGCCGTAAGCTTTTTCTTAGTTTCACCTTATCCAGAGGGCCCTGCGTCTTGCCACGAATGTAAAGATGTCACTACCCTTTCATTTCACAAATTACCTTTATTTGTAGAACGACAGCAGTCCCCGCCCACTTTTGCAGAAAGTACTCGTAGCAATCGTATACAACTCACCGATTTCTTCCTCATTTTAATAACGAGTTTCTCAAAGACATCTTGACATCAATGCCGCATCGACGTCTGCTCTTCTCTCGGTGCGACTCTCAATAAACCCTCAACTGAAAACAAAAGTGCTGATTCTGGCCGCTTCCCTCGCTTACGGCCATACCGTTCCGACTGCGCCCGATCTCGTCTGATCTCGGAAGCTAAGCGGGGCCGGGCTTGGTTAGTACTTGGTTGGGAGACTGCCTGGGAATACCAAGTGCCGTAAGCTTTTTCTTAGTTTCACCTTATCCAGAGGGCCCTGCGTCTTGCCACGAATGTAAAGATGTCACTACCCTTTCATTTCACAAATTACCTTTATTTCTACAAAGACGGCAGTCCCCGCCCACTTTTGCAGAAAGTACTCGTAGCAATCGTATACAACTCACCGATTTCTTCCTCATTTTGATAACGACTTTCTCAAAGACATCTTGACATCAATGCCGCATCGACGTCTGCTCTTCTCTCGGTGCGACTCTCAATAAACCCTCAACTGAAAACAAAAGTGCTGATTCTGGCCGCTTCCCTCGCTTACGGCCATACCGTTCCGACTGCGCCCGATCTCGTCTGATCTCGGAAGCTAAGCGGGGCCGGGCTTGGTTAGTACTTGGTTGGGAGACTGCCTGGGAATACCAAGTGCCGTAAGCTTTTTCTTAGTTTCACCTTATCCAGAGGGCCCTGCGTCTTGCCACGAATGTAAAGATGTCACTACCCTTTCATTTCACAAATTACCTTTATTTGTAGAACGACAGCAGTCCCCGCCCACTTTTGCAGAAAGTACTCGTAGCAATCGTATACAACTCACCGATTTCTTCCTCATTTTAATAACGAGTTTCTCAAAGACATCTTGACATCAATGCCGCATCGACGTCTGCTCTTCTCTCGGTGCGACTCTCAATAAACCCTCAACTGAAAACAAAAGTGCTGATTCTGGCCGCTTCCCTCGCTTACGGCCATACCGTTCCGACTGCGCCCGATCTCGTCTGATCTCGGAAGCTAAGCGGGGCCGGGCTTGGTTAGTACTTGGTTGGGAGACTGCCTGGGAATACCAAGTGCCGTAAGCTTTTTCTTAGTTTCACCTTATCCAGAGGGCCCTGCGTCTTGCCACGAATGTAAAGATGTCACTACCCTTTCATTTCACAAATTACCTTTATTTGTACAAAGACGGCAGTCCCCGCCCACTTTTGCAGAAAGTACTCGTAGCAATCGTATACAACTCACCGATTTCATCCTCATTTTAATAACGACTTTCTCAAAGACATCTTGACATCAATGCCGCATCGACGTCTGCTCTTCTCTCGGTGCGACTCTCAATAAACCCTCAACTGAAAACAAAAGTGCTGATTCTGGCCGCTGCCCTCGCTTACGGCCATACCGTTCCGACTGCGCCCGATCTCGTCTGATCTCGGAAGCTAAGCGGGGCCGGGCTTGGTTAGTACTTGTTTGGGAGACTGCCTGGGAATAGCAAGTGCCGTAAGCTTTTTCTTAGTTTCACCTTATCCAGAGGGCCCTGCGTCTTGCCACGAATGTAAAGATGTCACTACCCTTTCATTTCACAAATTACCTTTATTTGTAGAACGACAACAGTCCCCGCCCACTTTTGCAGAAAGTACTCGTAGCAATCGTATACAACTCACCGATTTCTTCCTCATTTTAATAACGAGTTTCTCAAAGACATCTTGACATCAATGCCGCATCGACGTCTGCTCTTCTCTCGGTGCGACTCTCAATAAACCCTCAACTGAAAACAAAAGTGCTGATTCTGGCCGCTTCCCTCGCTTACGGCCATACCGTTCCGACTGCGCCCGATCTCGTCTGATCTCGGAAGCTAAGCGGGGCTGGGCTTGGTTAGTACTTGGTTGGGAGACTGCCTGGGAATACCAAGTGCCGTAAGCTTTTTCTTAGTTTCACCTTATCCAGAGGGCCCTGCGTCTTGCCACGAATGTAAAGATGTCACTACCCTTTCATTTCACAAATTACCTTTATTTGTACAAAGACGGCAGTCCCCGCCCACTTTTGCAGAAAGTACTCGTAGCAATCGTATACAACTCACCGCTTTCTTCCTCATTTTAATAACGACTTTCTCAAAGACATCTTGACATCAATGCCGCATCGACGTCTGCTCTTCTCTCGGTGCGACTCTCAATAAACCCTCAACTGAAAACAAAAGTGCTGATTCTGGCCGCTTCCCTCGCTTACGGCCATACCGTTCCGACTGCGCCCGATCTCGTCTGATCTCGGAAGCTAAGCGGGGCCGGGCTTGGTTAGTACTTGGTTGGGAGACTGCCTGGGAATACCAAGTGCCGTAAGCTTTTTCTTAGTTTCACCTTATCCAGAGGGCCCTGCGTCTTGCCACGAATGTAAAGATGTCACTACCCTTTCATTTCACAAATTACCTTTATTTGTAGAACGACAGCAGTCCCCGCCCACTTTTGCAGAAAGTACTCGTAGCAATCGTATACAACTCACCGCTTTCTTCCTCATTTTAATAACGACTTTCTCAAAGACATCTTGACATCAATGCCGCATCGACGTCTGCTCTTCTCTCGGTGCGACTCTCAATAAACCCTCAACTGAAAACAAAAGTGCTGATTCTGGCCGCTTCCCTCGCTTACGGCCATACCGTTCCGACTGCGCCCGATCTCGTCTGATCTCGGAAGCTAAGCGGGGCCGGGCTTGGTTAGTACTTGGTTGGGAGACTGCCTGGGAATACCAAGTGCCGTAAGCTTTTTCTTAGTTTCACCTTATCCAGAGGGCCCTGCGTCTTGCCACGAATGTAAAGATGTCACTACCCTTTCATTTCACAAATTACCTTTATTTGTAGAACGACAGCAGTCCCCGCCCACTTTTGCAGAAAGTACTCGTAGCAATCGTATACAACTCACCGATTTCTTCCTCATTTTAATAACGACTTTCTCAAAGACATCTTGACATCAATGCCGCATCGACGTCTGCTCTTCTCTCGGTGCGACTCTCAATAAACCCTCAACTGAAAACAAAAGTGCTGATTCTGGCCGCTTCCCTCGCTTACGGCCATACCGTTCCGACTGCGCCCGATCTCGTCTGATCTCGGAAGCTAAGCGGGGCCGGGCTTGGTTAGTACTTGGTTGGGAGACTGCCTGGGAATACCAAGTGCCGTAAGCTTTTTCTTAGTTTCACCTTATCCAGAGGGCCCTGCGTCTTGCCACGAATGTAAAGATGTCACTACCCTTTCATTTCACAAATTACCTTTATTTGTACAAAGACGGCAGTCCCCGCCCACTTTTGCAGAAAGTACTCGTAGCAATCGTATACAACTCACCGATTTCTTCCTCATTTTAATAATGACTTTCTCAAAGACATCTTGACATCAATGCCGCATCGACGTCTGCTCTTCTCTCGGTGCGACTCTCAATAAACCCTCAACTGAAAAAAAAAGTGCTGATTCTGGCCGCTTCCCTCGCTTACGGCCATACCGTTCCGACTGCGCCCGATCTCGTCTGATCTCGGAAGCTAAGCGGGGCCGGGCTTGGTTAGTACTTGGTTGGGAGACTGCCTGGGAATACCAAGTGCCGTAAGCTTTTTCTTAGTTTCACCTTATCCAGAGGGCCCTGCGTCTTGCCACGAATGTAAAGATGTCACTACCCTTTCATTTCACAAATTACCTTTATTTGTAGAACGACAGCAGTCCCCGCCCACTTTTGCAGAAAGTACTCGTAGCAATCGTATACAACTCACCGCTTTCTTCCTCATTTTAATAACGACTTTCTCAAAGACATCTTGACATCAATGCCGCATCGACGTCTGCTCATCTCTCGGTGCGACTCTCAATAAACCCTCAACTGAAAACAAAAGGGCTGATTCTGGCCGCTTCCCTCGCTTACGGCCATACCGTTCCGACTGCGCCCGATCTCGTCTGATCTCGGAAGCTAAGCGGGGCCGGGCTTGGTTAGTACTTGGTTGGGAGACTGCCTGGGAATACCAAGTGCCGTAAGCTTTTTCTTAGTTTCACCTTATCCAGAGGGCCCTGCGTCTTGCCACGAATGTAAAGATGTCACTACCCTTTCATTTCACAAATTACCTTTATTTCTACAAAGACGGCAGTCCCCGCCCACTTTTGCAGAAAGTACTCGTAGCAATCGTATACAACTCACCGATTTCATCCTCATTTTAATAACGACTTTCTCAAAGACATCTTGACATCAATGCCGCATCGACGTCTGCTCTTCTCTCGGTGCGACTCTCAATAAACCCTCAACTGAAAACAAAAGTGCTGATTCTGGCAGCTGCCCTCGCTTACGGCCATACCGTTCCGACTGCGCCCGATCTCGTCTGATCTCGGAAGCTAAGCGGGGCCGGGCTTGGTTAGTACTTGTTTGGGAGACTGCCTGGGAATACCAAGTGCCGTAAGCTTTTTCTTAGTTTCACCTTATCCAGAGGGCCCTGCGTCTTGCCACGAATGTAAAGATGTCACTACCCTTTCATTTCACAAATTACCTTTATTTGTAGAACGACAGCAGTCCCCGCCCACTTTTGCAGAAAGTACTCGTAGCAATCGTATACAACTCACCGATTTCTTCCTCATTTTAATAACGAGTTTCTCAAAGACATCTTGACATCAATGCCGCATCGACGTCTGCTCTTCTCTCGGTGCGACTCTCAATAAACCCTCAACTGAAAACAAAAGTGCTGATTCTGGCCGCTTCCCTCGCTTACGGCCATACCGTTCCGACTGCGCCCGATCTCGTCTGATCTCGGAAGCTAAGCGGGGCCGGGCTTGGTTAGTACTTGGTTGGGAGACTGCCTGGGAATACCAAGTGCCGTAAGCTTTTTCTTAGTTTCACCTTATCCAGAGGGCCCTGCGTCTTGCCACGAATGTAAAGATGTCACTACCCTTTCATTTCACAAATTACCTTTATTTGTAGAACGACAGCAGTCCCCGCCCACTTTTGCAGAAAGTACTCGTAGCAATCGTATACAACTCACCGATTTCTTCCTCATTTTAATAACGAGTTTCTCAAAGACATCTTGACATCAATGCCGCATCGACGTCTGCTCTTCTCTCGGTGCGACTCTCAATAAACCCTCAACTGAAAACAAAAGTGCTGATTCTGGCCGCTTCCCTCGCTTACGGCCATACCGTTCCGACTGCGCCCGATCTCGTCTGATCTCGGAAGCTAAGCGGGGCCGGGCTTGGTTAGTACTTGGTTGGGAGACTGCCTGGGAATACCAAGTGCCGTAAGCTTTTTCTTAGTTTCACCTTATCCAGAGGGCCCTGCGTCTTGCCACGAATGTAAAGATGTCACTACCCTTTCATTTCACAAATTACCTTTATTTGTACAAAGACGGCAGTCCCCGCCCACTTTTGCAGAAAGTACTCGTAGCAATCGTATACAACTCACCGCTTTCTTCCTCATTTTAATAACGACTTTCTCAAAGACATCTTGACATCAATGCCGCATCGACGTCTGCTCTTCTCTCGGTGCGACTCTCAATAAACCCTCAACTGAAAACAAAAGTGCTGATTCTGGCCGCTTCCCTCGCTTACGGCCATACCGTTCCGACTGCGCCCGATCTCGTCTGATCTCGGAAGCTAAGCGGGGCCGGGCTTGGTTACTACTTGGTTGGGAGACTGCCTGGGAATACCAAGTGCCGTAAGCTTTTTCTTAGTTTCACCTTATCCAGAGGGCCCTGCGTCTTGCCACGAATGTAAAGATGTCACTACCCTTTCATTTCACAAATTACCTTTATTTGTAGAACGACAGCAGTCCCCGCCCACTTTTGCAGAAAGTACTCGTAGCAATCGTATACAACTCACCGCTTTCTTCCTCATTTTAATAACGACTTTCTCAAAGACATCTTGACATCAATGCCGCATCGACGTCTGCTCTTCTCTCGGTGCGACTCTCAATAAACCCTCAACTGAAAACAAAAGTGCTGATTCTGGCCGCTTCCCTCGCTTACGGCCATACCGTTCCGACTGCGCCCGATCTCGTCTGATCTCGGAAGCTAAGCGGGGCCGGGCTTGGTTAGTACTTGGTTGGGAGACTGCCTGGGAATACCAAGTGCCGTAAGCTTTTTCTTAGTTTCACCTTATCCAGAGGGCCCTGCGTCTTGCCACGAATGTAAAGATGTCACTACCCTTTCATTTCACAAATTACCTTTATTTGTAGAACGACAGCAGTCCCCGCCCACTTTTGCAGAAAGTACTCGTAGCAATCGTATACAACTCACCACTTTCTTCCTCATTTTAATAACGACTTTCTCAAAGACATCTTGACATCAATGCCGCATCGACGTCTGCTCTTCTCTCGGTGCGACTCTCAATAAACCCTCAACTGAAAACAAAAGTGCTGATTCTGGCCGCTTCCCTCGCTTACGGCCATACCGTTCCGACTGCGCCCGATCTCGTCTGATCTCGGAAGCTAAGCGGGGCCGGGCTTGGTTAGTACTTGGTTGGGAGACTGCCTGGGAATACCAAGTGCCGTAAGCTTTTTCTTAGTTTCACCTTATCCAGAGGGCCCTGCGTCTTGCCACGAATGTAAAGATGTCACTACCCTTTCATTTCACAAATTACCTTTATTTGTACAAAGACGGCAGTCCCCGCCCACTTTTGCAGAAAGTACTCGTAGCAATCATATACAACTCACCGATTTCTTCCTCATTTTAATAACGACTTTCTCAAAGACATCTTGACATTAATGCCGCATCGATGTCTGCTCTTCTCTCGGTGCGACTCTCAATAAACCCTCAACTGAAAACAAAAGTGCTGATTCTGGCCGCTTCCCTCGCTTACGGCCATACCGTTCCGACTGCGCCCGATCTCGTCTGATCTCGGAAGCTAAGCGGGGCCGGGCTTGGTTAGTACTTGGTTGGGAGACTGCCTGGGAATACCAAGTGCCGTAAGCTTTTTCTTAGTTTCACCTTATCCAGAGGGCCCTGCGTCTTGCCACGAATGTAAAGATGTCACTACCCTTTCATTTCACAAATTACCTTTATTTGTAGAACGACAGCAGTCCCCGCCCACTTTTGCAGAAAGTACTCGTAGCAATCGTATACAACTCACCACTTTCTTCCTCATTTTAATAACGACTTTCTCAAAGACATCTTGACATCAATGGCGCATCGACGTCTGCTCTTCTCTCGGTGCGACTCTCAATAAACCCTCAACTGAAAACAAAAGGGCTGATTCTGGCCGCTTCCCTCGCTTACGGCCATACCGTTCCGACTGCGCCCGATCTCGTCTGATCTCGGAAGCTAAGCGGGGCCGGGCTTGGTTAGTACTTGGTTGGGAGACTGCCTGGGAATACCAAGTGCCGTAAGCTTTTTCTTAATTTCACCTTATCCAGAGGGCCCTGCGTCTTGCCACGAATGTAAAGATGTCACTACCCTTTCATTTCACAAATTACCTTTATTTGTACAAAGACGGCAGTCCCCGCCCACTTTTGCAGAAAGTACTCGTAGCAATCGTATACAACTCACCGATTTCTTCCTCATTTTAATAACGACTTTCTCAAAGACATCTTGACATCAATGCCGCATCGACGTCTGCTCTTCTCTCGGTGCGACTCTCAAGAAACCCTCAACTGAAAACTAAAGTGCTGATTCTGGCCGCTTCCCTCGCTTACGGCCATACCGTTCCGACTGCGCCCGATCTCGTCTGATCTCGGAAGCTAAGCGGGGCCGGGCTTGGTTAGTACTTGGTTGGGAGACTGCCTGGGAATACCAAGTGCCGTAAGCTTTTTCTTAGTTTCACCTTATCCAGAGGGCCCTGCGTCTTGCCACGAATGTAAAGATGTCACTACCCTTTCATTTCACAAATTACCTTTATTTGTACAAAGACGGCAGTCCCCGCCCACTTTTGCAGAAAGTACTCGTAGCAATCGTATACAACTCACCGATTTCTTCCTCATTTTAATAACGACTTTCTCAAAGACATCTTGACATCAATGCCGCATCGACGTCTGCTCTTCTCTCGGTGCGACTCTCAATAAACCCTCAACTGAAAACAAAAGTGCTGATTCTGGCCGCTTCCCTCGCTTACGGCCATACCGTTCCGACTGCACCCGATCTCGTCTGATCTCGGAAGCTAAGCGGGGCCGGGCTTGGTTAGTACTTGGTTGGGAGACTGCCTGGGAATACCAAGTGCCGTAAGCTTTTTCTTAGTTTCACCTTATCCAGAGGGCCCTGCGTCTTGCCACGAATGTAAAGATGTCACTACCCTTTCATTTCACAAATTACCTTTATTTGTAGAACGACAGCAGTCCCCGCCCACTTTTGCAGAAAGTACTCGTAGCAATCGTATACAACTCACCGCTTTCTTCCTCATTTTAATAACGACTTTCTCAAAGACATCTTGACATCAATGCCGCATCGACGTCTGCTCATCTCTCGGTGCGACTCTCAATAAACCCTCAACTGAAAACAAAAGGGCTGATTCTGGCCGCTTCCCTCGCTTACGGCCATACCGTTCCGACTGCGCCCGATCTCGTCTGATCTCGGAAGCTAAGCGGGGCCGGGCTTGGTTAGTACTTGGTTGGGAGACTGCCTGGGAATACCAAGTGCCGTAAGCTTTTTCTTAGTTTCACCTTATCCAGAGGGCCCTGCGTCTTGCCACGAATGTAAAGATGTCACTACCCTTTCATTTCACAAATTACCTTTATTTCTACAAAGACGGCAGTCCCCGCCCACTTTTGCAGAAAGTACTCGTAGCAATCGTATACAACTCACCGATTTCATCCTCATTTTAATAACGACTTTCTCAAAGACATCTTGACATCAATGCCGCATCGACGTCTGCTCTTCTCTCGGTGCGACTCTCAATAAACCCTCAACTGAAAACAAAAGTGCTGATTCTGGCAGCTGCCCTCGCTTACGGCCATACCGTTCCGACTGCGCCCGATCTCGTCTGATCTCGGAAGCTAAGCGGGGCCGGGCTTGGTTAGTACTTGTTTGGGAGACTGCCTGGGAATACCAAGTGCCGTAAGCTTTTTCTTAGTTTCACCTTATCCAGAGGGCCCTGCGTCTTGCCACGAATGTAAAGATGTCACTACCCTTTCATTTCACAAATTACCTTTATTTGTAGAACGACAGCAGTCCCCGCCCACTTTTGCAGAAAGTACTCGTAGCAATCGTATACAACTCACCGATTTCTTCCTCATTTTAATAACGAGTTTCTCAAAGACATCTTGACATCAATGCCGCATCGACGTCTGCTCTTCTCTCGGTGCGACTCTCAATAAACCCTCAACTGAAAACAAAAGTGCTGATTCTGGCCGCTTCCCTCGCTTACGGCCATACCGTTCCGACTGCGCCCGATCTCGTCTGATCTCGGAAGCTAAGCGGGGCCGGGCTTGGTTAGTACTTGGTTGGGAGACTGCCTGGGAATACCAAGTGCCGTAAGCTTTTTCTTAGTTTCACCTTATCCAGAGGGCCCTCCGTCTTGCCACGAATGTAAAGATGTCACTACCCTTTCATTTCACAAATTACCTTTATTTGTACAAAGACGGCAGTCCCCGCCCACTTTTGCAGAAAGTACTCGTAGCAATCGTATACAACTCACCGATTTCTTCCTCATTTTAATAACGACTTTCTCAAAGACATCTTGACATCAATGCCGCATCGACGTCTGCTCTTCTCTCGGTGCGACTCTCAATAAACCCTCAACTGAAAACAAAAGTGCTGATTCTGGCCGCTTCCCTCGCTTACGGCCATACCGTTCCGACTGCGCCCGATCTCGTCTGATCTCGGAAGCTAAGCGGGGCCGGGCTTGGTTAGTACTTGGTTGGGAGACTGCCTGGGAATACCAAGTGCCGTAAGCTTTTTCTTAGTTTCACCTTATCCAGAGGGCCCTGCGTCTTGCCATGAATGTAAAGATGTCACTACCCTTTCATTTCACAAATTACCTTTATTTGTAGAACGACAGCAGTCCCCGCCCACTTTTGCAGAAAGTACTCGTAGCAATCGTATACAACTCACCGCTTTCTTCCTCATTTTAATAACGACTTTCTCAAAGACATCTTGACATCAATGCCGCATCGACGTCTGCTCATCTCTCGGTGCGACTCTCAATAAACCCTCAACTGAAAACAAAAGGGCTGATTCTGGCCGCTTCCCTCGCTTACGGCCATACCGTTCCGACTGCGCCCGATCTCGTCTGATCTCGGAAGCTAAGCGGGGCCGGGCTTGGTTAGTACTTGGTTGGGAGACTGCCTGGGAATACCAAGTGCCGTAAGCTTTTTCTTAGTTTCACCTTATCCAGAGGGCCCTGCGTCTTGCCACGAATGTAAAGATGTCACTACCCTTTCATTTCACAAATTACCTTTATTTCTACAAAGACGGCAGTCCCCGCCCACTTTTGCAGAAAGTACTCGTAGCAATCGTATACAACTCACCGATTTCATCCTCATTTTAATAACGACTTTCTCAAAGACATCTTGACATCAATGCCGCATCGACGTCTGCTCTTCTCTCGGTGCGACTCTCAATAAACCCTCAACTGAAAACAAAAGTGCTGATTCTGGCCGCTGCCCTCGCTTACGGCCATACCGTTCCGACTGCGCCCGATCTCGTCTGATCTCGGAAGCTAAGCGGGGCCGGGCTTGGTTAGTACTTGTTTGGGAGACTGCCTGGGAATACCAAGTGCCGTAAGCTTTTTCTTAGTTTCACCTTATCCAGAGGGCCCTGCGTCTTGCCACGAATGTAAAGATGTCACTACCCTTTCATTTCACAAATTACCTTTATTTGTAGAACGACAGCAGTCCCCGCCCACTTTTGCAGAAAGTACTCGTAGCAATCGTATACAACTCACCGATTTCATCCTCATTTTAATAACGAGTTTCTCAAAGACATCTTGACATCAATGCCGCATCGACGTCTGCTCTTCTCTCGGTGCGACTCTCAATAAACCCTCAACTGAAAACAAAAGTGCTGATTCTGGCCGCTTCCCTCGCTTACGGCCATACCGTTCCGACTGCGCCCGATCTCGTCTGATCTCGGAAGCTAAGCGGGGCCGGGCTTGGTTAGTACTTGGTTGGGAGACTGCCTGGGAATACCAAGTGCCGTAAGCTTTTTCTTAGTTTCACCTTATCCAGAGGGCCCTGCGTCTTGCCACGAATGTAAAGATGTCACTACCCTTTCATTTCACAAATTACCTTTATTTGTACAAAGACGGCAGTCCCCGCCCACTTTTGCAGAAAGTACTCGTAGCAATCGTATACAACTCACCGATTTCTTCCTCATTTTGATAACGACTTTCTCAAAGACATCTTGACATCAATGCCGCATCGACGTCTGCTCTTCTCTCGGTGCGACTCTCAATAAACCCTCAACTGAAAACAAAAGTGCTGATTCTGGCCGCTTCCCTCGCTTACGGCCATACCGTTCCGACTGCGCCCGATCTCGTCTGATCTCGGAAGCTAAGCGGGGCCGGGCTTGGTTAGTACTTGGTTGGGAGACTGCCTGGGAATACCAAGTGCCGTAAGCTTTTTCTTAGTTTCACCTTATCCAGAGGGCCCTGCGTCTTGCCACGAATGTAAAGATGTCACTACCCTTTCATTTCACAAATTACCTTTATTTGTAGAACGACAGCAGTCCCCGCCCACTTTTGCAGAAAGTACTCGTAGCAATCGTATACAACTCACCGATTTCTTCCTCATTTTAATAACGAGTTTCTCAAAGACATCTTGACATCAATGCCGCATCGACGTCTGCTCTTCTCTCGGTGCGACTCTCAATAAACCCTCAACTGAAAACAAAAGTGCTGATTCTGGCCGCTTCCCTCGCTTACGGCCATACCGTTCCGACTGCGCCCGATCTCGTCTGATCTCGGAAGCTAAGCGGGGCCGGGCTTGGTTAGTACTTGGTTGGGAGACTGCCTGGGAATACCAAGTGCCGTAAGCTTTTTCTTAGTTTCACCTTATCCAGAGGGCCCTGCGTCTTGCCACGAATGTAAAGATGTCACTACCCTTTCATTTCACAAATTACCTTTATTTGTACAAAGACGGCAGTCCCCGCCCACTTTTGCAGAAAGTACTCGTAGCAATCGTATACAACTCACCGCTTTCTTCCTCATTTTAATAACGACTTTCTCAAAGACATCTTGACATCAATGCCGCATCGACGTCTGCTCTTCTCTCGGTGCGACTCTCAATAAACCCTCAACTGAAAACAAAAGTGCTGATTCTGGCCGCTTCCCTCGCTTACGGCCATACCGTTCCGACTGCGCCCGATCTCGTCTGATCTCGGAAGCTAAGCGGGGCCGGGCTTGGTTAGTACTTGGTTGGGAGACTGCCTGGGAATACCAAGTGCCGTAAGCTTTTTCTTAGTTTCACCTTATCCAGAGGGCCCTGCGTCTTGCCACGAATGTAAAGATGTCACTACCCTTTCATTTCACAAATTACCTTTATTTGTAGAACGACAGCAGTCCCCGCCCACTTTTGCAGAAAGTACTCGTAGCAATCGTATACAACTCACCGCTTTCTTCCTCATTTTAATAACGACTTTCTCAAAGACATCTTGACATCAATGCCGCATCGACGTCTGCTCTTCTCTCGGTGCGACTCTCAATAAACCCTCAACTGAAAACAAAAGTGCTGATTCTGGCCGCTTCCCTCGCTTACGGCCATACCGTTCCGACTGCGCCCGATCTCGTCTGATCTCGGAAGCTAAGCGGGGCCGGGCTTGGTTAGTACTTGGTTGGGAGACTGCCTGGGAATACCTAGTGCCGTAAGCTTTTTCTTAGTTTCACCTTATCCAGAGGGCCCTGCGTCTTGCCACGAATGTAAAGATGTCACTACCCTTTCATTTCACAAATTACCTTTATTTGTAGAACGACAGCAGTCCCCGCCCACTTTTGCAGAAAGTACTCGTAGCAATCGTATACAACTCACCGATTTCTTCCTCATTTTAATAACGACTTTCTCAAAGACATCTTGACATCAATGCCGCATCGACGTCTGCTCTTCTCTCGGTGCGACTCTCAATAAACCCTCAACTGAAAACAAAAGTGCTGATTCTGGCCGCTTCCCTCGCTTACGGCCATACCGTTCCGACTGCGCCCGATCTCGTCTGATCTCGGAAGCTAAGCGGGGCCGGGCTTGGTTAGTACTTGGTTGGGAGACTGCCTGGGAATACCAAGTGCCGTAAGCTTTTTCTTAGTTTCACCTTATCCAGAGGGCCCTGCGTCTTGCCACGAATGTAAAGATGTCACTACCCTTTCATTTCACAAATTACCTTTATTTGTACAAAGACGGCAGTCCCCGCCCACTTTTGCAGAAAGTACTCGTAGCAATCGTATACAACTCACCGATTTCTTCCTCATTTTAATAATGACTTTCTCAAAGACATCTTGACATCAATGCCGCATCGACGTCTGCTCTTCTCTCGGTGCGACTCTCAATAAACCCTCAACTGAAAACAAAAGTGCTGATTCTGGCCGCTTCCCTCGCTTACGGCCATACCGTTCCGACTGCGCCCGATCTCGTCTGATCTCGGAAGCTAAGCGGGGCCGGGCTTGGTTAGTACTTGGTTGGGAGACTGCCTGGGAATACCAAGTGCCGTAAGCTTTTTCTTAGTTTCACCTTATCCAGAGGGCCCTGCGTCTTGCCACGAATGTAAAGATGTCACTACCCTTTCATTTCACAAATTACCTTTATTTGTAGAACGACAGCAGTCCCCGCCCACTTTTGCAGAAAGTACTCGTAGCAATCGTATACAACTCACCGCTTTCTTCCTCATTTTAATAACGACTTTCTCAAAGACATCTTGACATCAATGCCGCATCGACGTCTGCTCATCTCTCGGTGCGACTCTCAATAAACCCTCAACTGAAAACAAAAGGGCTGATTCTGGCCGCTTCCCTCGCTTACGGCCATACCGTTCCGACTGCGCCCGATCTCGTCTGATCTCGGAAGCTAAGCGGGGCCGGGCTTGGTTAGTACTTGGTTGGGAGACTGCCTGGGAATACCAAGTGCCGTAAGCTTTTTCTTAGTTTCACCTTATCCAGAGGGCCCTGCGTCTTGCCACGAATGTAAAGATGTCACTACCCTTTCATTTCACAAATTACCTTTATTTGTACAAAGACGGCAGTCCCCGCCCACTTTTGCAGAAAGTACTCGTAGCAATCGTATACAACTCACCGATTTCTTCCTCATTTTAATAACGACTTTCTCAAAGACATCTTGACATCAATGCCGCATCGACGTCTGCTCTTCTCTCGGTGCGACTCTCAAGAAACCCTCAACTGAAAACAAAAGTGCTGATTCTGGCCGCTTCCCTCGCTTACGGCCATACCGTTCCGACTGCGCCCGATCTCGTCTGATCTCGGAAGCTAAGCGGGGCCGGGCTTGGTTAGTACTTGGTTGGGAGACTGCCTGGGAATACCAAGTGCCGTAAGCTTTTTCTTAGTTTCACCTTATCCAGAGGGCCCTGCGTCTTGCCACGAATGTAAAGATGTCACTACCCTTTCATTTCACAAATTACCTTTATTTGTACAAAGACGGCAGTCCCCGCCCACTTTTGCAGAAAGTACTCGTAGCAATCGTATACAACTCACCGATTTCTTCCTCATTTTAATAACGACTTTCTCAAAGACATCTTGACATCAATGCCGCATCGACGTCTGCTCTTCTCTCGGTGCGACTCTCAATAAACCCTCAACTGAAAACAAAAGTGCTGATTCTGGCCGCTTCCCTCGCTTACGGCCATACCGTTCCGACTGCGCCCGATCTCGTCTGATCTCGGAAGCTAAGCGGGGCCGGGCTTGGTTAGTACTTGGTTGGGAGACTGCCTGGGAATACCAAGTGCCGTAAGCTTTTTCTTAGTTTCACCTTATCCAGAGGGCCCTGCGTCTTGCCACGAATGTAAAGATGTCACTACCCTTTCATTTCACAAATTACCTTTATTTGTAGAACGACAGCAGTCCCCGCCCACTTTTGCAGAAAGTACTCGTAGCAATCGTATACAACTCACCGCTTTCTTCCTCATTTTAATAACGACTTTCTCAAAGACATCTTGACATCAATGCCGCATCGACGTCTGCTCATCTCTCGGTGCGACTCTCAATAAACCCTCAACTGAAAACAAAAGTGCTGATTCTGGCCGCTTCCCTCGCTTACGGCCATACCGTTCCGACTGCGCCCGATCTCGTCTGATCTCGGAAGCTAAGTGGGGCCGGGCTTGGTTAGTACTTGGTTGGGAGACTGCCTGGGAATACCAAGTGCCGTAAGCTTTTTCTTAGTTTCACCTTATCCAGAGGGCCCTGCGTCTTGCCACGAATGTAAAGATGTCACTACCCTTTCATTTCACAAATTACCTTTATTTGTACAAAGACGGCAGTCCCCGCCCACTTTTGCAGAAAGTACTCGTAGCAATCGTATACAACTCACCGCTTTCTTCCTCATTTTAATAACGACTTTCTCAAAGACATCTTGACATCAATGCCGCATCGACGTCTGCTCTTCTCTCGGTGCGACTCTCAATAAACCCTCAACTGAAAACAAAAGTGCTGATTCTGGCCGCTTACCTCGCTTACGGCCATACCGTTCCGACTGCGCCCGATCTCGTCTGATCTCGGAAGCTAAGCGGGGCCGGGCTTGGTTAGTACTTGGTTGGGAGACTGCCTGGGAATACCAAGTGCCGTAAGCTTTTTCTTAGTTTCACCTTATCCAGAGGGCCCTGCGTCTTGCCACGAATGTAAAGATGTCACTACCCTTTCATTTCACAAATTACCTTTATTTGTACAAAGACGGCAGTCCCCGCCCACTTTTGCAGAAAGTACTCGTAGCAATCGTATACAACTCACCGATTTCTTCCTCATTTTAATAATGACTTTCTCAAAGACATCTTGACATCAATGCCGCATCGACGTCTGCTCTTCTCTCGGTGCGACTCTCAATAAACCCTCAACTGAAAACAAAAGTGCTGATTCTGGCCGCTTCCCTCGCTTACGGCCATACCGTTCCGACTGCGCCCGATCTCGTCTGATCTCGGAAGCTAAGCGGGGCCGGGCTTGGTTAGTACTTGGTTGGGAGACTGCCTTAGGAATACCAAGTGCCGTAAGCTTTTTCCTAGTTTCACCTTATCCAGAGGGCCCTGCGTCTTGCCACGAATGTAAAGATGTCACTACCCTTTCATTTCACAAATTACCTTTATTTGTACAACGACGGCAGTCCCCGCCCACTTTTGCAGAAGGTACTCGTAGCAATCGTATACAACTCACCGCTTTCTTCCTCATTTTAATAACGACTTTCTCAAAGACATCTTGACATCAATGCCGCATCGACGTCTGCTCTTCTCTCGGTGCGACTCTCAATAAACCCTCAACTGAAAACAAAAGGGCTGATTCTGGCCGCTTCCCTCGCTTACGGCCATACCGTTCCGACTGCGCCCGATCTCGTCTGATCTCGGAAGCTAAGCGGGGCCGGGCTTGGTTAGTACTTGGTTGGGAGACTGCCTGGGATTACCAAGTGCCGTAAGCTTTTTCTTAGTTTCACCTTATCCAGAGGGCCCTGCGTCTTGCCACGAATGTAAAGATGTCACTCCCCTTTCATTTCACAAATTACCTTTATTTGTACAACGACGGCAGTCCCCGCCCACTTTTGCAGAAAGTACTCGTAGCAATCGTATACAACTCACCGCTTTCTTCCTCATTTTAATAACGACTTTCTCAAAGACATCTTGACATCAATGCCGCATCGACGTCTGCTCTTCTCTCGGTGCGACTCTCAATAAACCCTCAACTGAAAACAAAAGTGCTGATTCTGGCCGCTTCCCTTGCTTACGGCCATACCGTTCCGACTGCGCGCGATCTCGTCTGATCTCGGAAGCTAAGCGGGGCCGGGCTTGGTTAGTACTTGGTTGGGAGACTGCCTGGGAATACCAAGTGCCGTAAGCTTTTTCTTAGTTTCACCTTATCCAGAGGGCCCTGCGTCTTGCCACGAATTGAAAGATGTCACTACCCTTTCATTTCACAAATTACCTTTATTTGTACAAAGACGGCAGTCCCAGCCCACTTTTGCAGAAAGTACTCGTAGCAATCGTATACAACTCACCGCTTTCTTCCTCATTTTAATAACGACTTTCTCAAAGACATCTTGACATCAATGCCGCATCGACGTCTGCTCTTCTCTCGGTGCGACTCTCAATAAACCCTCAACTGAAAACAAAAGTGCTGATTCTGGCCGCTTCCCTCGCTTACGGCCATACCGTTCCGACTGCGCCCGATCTCGTCTGATCTCGGAAGCTAAGCGGGGCCGGGCTTGGTTAGTACTTGGTTGGGAGACTGCCTGGGATTACCAAGTGCCGTAAGCTTTTTCTTAGTTTCACCTTATCCAGAGGGCCCTGCGTCTTGCCACGAATGTAAAGATGTCACTCCCCTTTCATTTCACAAATTACCTTTATTTGTACAAAGACGGCAGTCCCAGCCCACTTTTGCAGAAAGTACTCGTAGCAATCGTATACAACTCACCGATTTCTTCCTCATTTTAATAACGACTTTCTCAAAGACATCTTGACATCAATGCCGCATCGACGTCTGCTCTTCTCTCGGTGCGACTCTCAATAAACCCTCAACTGAAAACAAAAGGGCTGATTCTGGACGCTTCCCTCGCTTACGGCCATACCGTTCCGACTGCGCCCGATCTCGTCTGATCTCGGAAGCTAAGCGGGGCCGGGCTTGGTTAGTACTTGGTTGGGAGACTGCCTGGGATTACCAAGTGCCGTAAGCTTTTTCTTAGTTTCACCTTATCCAGAGGGCCCTGCGTCTTGCCACGAATGTAAAGATGTCACTCCCCTTTCATTTCACAAATTACCTTTATTTGTACAAAGACGGCAGTCCCAGCCCACTTTTGCAGAAAGTACTCGTAGCAATCGTATACAACTCACCGATTTCTTCCTCATTTTAATAACGACTTTCTCAAAGACATCTTGACATCAATGCCGCATCGACGTCTGCTCTTCTCTCGGTGCGACTCTCAATAAACCCTCAACTGAAAACAAAAGGGCTGATTCTGGACACTTCCCTTGCTTACGGCCATACCGTTCCGACTGCGCCCGATCTCGTCTGATCTCGGAAGCTAAGCGGGGCCGGGCTTGGTTAGTACTTGGTTGGGAGACTGCCTGGGAATACCAAGTGCCGTAAGCTTTTTCTTAGTTTCACCTTATCCAGAGGGCCCTGCGTCTTGCCACGAATTGAATGATGTCACTCCCTTTTCATTTCACAAATTACCTTTATTTGCACAACGACGGCAGTCCCAGCCCACTTTTGCAGAAAGTACTCGTAGCAATCGTATACAACTCACCGCTTTCTTCCTCATTTTAAGAACGATTTTCTCAAAGACATCTTGACATCAATGCCGCATCGACGTCTGCTCTTCTCTCGGTGCGACCCTCAATAAACCCTCAACTGAAAACAAAAGTGCTGATTCTGGCCGCTTCCCTCGCTTACGGCCATACCGTTCCGACTGCGCCCGATCACGGCTGATCTTGTCTGATCTCGGAAGCTAAGTGGGGCCGGGCTTGGTTAGTACTTGGTTGGGAGACTGCCTGGGAATACCAAGTGCCGTAAGCTTTTTCTTAGTTTCACCTTATCCAGAGGGCCCTGCGTCTTGCCACGAATTGAAAGATGTCACTACCCTTTCATTTCACAAATTACCTTTATTTGTACAAAGACGGCAGTCCCAGCCCACTTTTGCAGAAAGTACTCGTAGCAATCGTATACAACTCACCGCTTTCTTCCTCATTTTAATAACGACTTTCTCAAAGACATCTTGACATCAATGCCGCATCGACGTCTGCTCTTCTCTCGGTGCGACTCTCAATAAACCCTCAACTGAAAACAAAAGTGCTGATTCTGGCCGCTTCCCTCGCTTACGGCCATACCGTTCCGACTGCGCCCGATCTCGTCTGATCTCGGAAGCTAAGCGGGGCCGGGCTTGGTTAGTACTTGGTTGGGAGACTGCCTGGGATTACCAAGTGCCGTAAGCTTTTTCTTAGTTTCACCTTATCCAGAGGGCCCTGCGTCTTGCCACGAATGTAAAGATGTCACTCCCCTTTCATTTCACAAATTACCTTTATTTGTACAAAGACGGCAGTCCCAGCCCACTTTTGCAGAAAGTACTCGTAGCAATCGTATACAACTCACCGATTTCTTCCTCATTTTAATAACGACTTTCTCAAAGACATCTTGACATCAATGCCGCATCGACGTCTGCTCTTCTCTCGGTGCGACTCTCAATAAACCCTCAACTGAAAACAAAAGGGCTGATTCTGGACACTTCCCTTGCTTACGGCCATACCGTTCCGACTGCGCCCGATCTCGTCTGATCTCGGAAGCTAAGCGGGGCCGGGCTTGGTTAGTACTTGGTTGGGAGACTGCCTGGGAATACCAAGTGCCGTAAGCTTTTTCTTAGTTTCACCTTATCCAGAGGGCCCTGCGTCTTGCCACGAATTGAATGATGTCACTCCCTTTTCATTTCACAAATTACCTTTATTTGCACAACGACGGCAGTCCCAGCCCACTTTTGCAGAAAGTACTCGTAGCAATCGTATACAACTCACCGCTTTCTTCCTCATTTTAAGAACGATTTTCTCAAAGACATCTTGACATCAATGCCGCATCGACGTCTGCTCTTCTCTCGGTGCGACCCTCAATAAACCCTCAACTGAAAACAAAAGTGCTGATTCTGGCCGCTTCCCTCGCTTACGGCCATACCGTTCCGACTGCGCCCGATCACGGCTGATCTTGTCTGATCTCGGAAGCTAAGTGGGGCCGGGCTTGGTTAGTACTTGGTTGGGAGACTGCCTGGGAATACCAAGTGCCGTAAGCTTTTTCTTAGTTTCACCTTATCCAGAGGGCCCTGCGTCTTGCCACGAATTGAAAGATGTCACTCCCTTTTCATTTCACAAATTACCTTTATTTGTACAATGACGGCAGTCCCAGCCCACTTTTGCAGATAGTACTCGTAGCAATCGTATACAACTCACCGCTTTCTTCCTCATTTTAAGAACGACTTTCTCAAAGACATCTTGACATCAATGCCGCATTGACGTCTGCTCTTCTCTCGGTGCGACTCTTAATAAACCCTCAACTGAAAACAAAAGGCCTGATTCTGGCTGCTTACCTCGCTTACGGCCATACCGTTCCGACTGTGCCCGATCTCGTCTGATCTCGGAAGCTAAGCGGGGCCGGGCTTGGTTAGTACTTGGTTGGGAGACTGCCTGGGATTACCAAGTGCTGTAAGCTTTTTCTTACTTTCACTTTATCCCGAGGGCCCAGCGTCTTGCTACGAATGTAAAGCTGTCACTCCCCTATCATTTCACAAAGTATCTTTATTTGTACAACGACGGCAGTCCCCGCCCACTTTTGCAGAAAGTACTCGTAGCAATCGCATACAACTCACCGCTTTCTTCCTCATTTTAATAACGACTTTCTCAAAGACATCTTGACATCAATGCCGCATCGACGTCTGCTCTTCTCTCGGTGCGACTCTCAATAAACCCTCAACTGAAAACAAAAGGGCTGATTCTGGCCGCTTCCCTCGCTTGCGGCCATACCGTTCCGACTGCGCCCGATCTCGTCTGATCTCGGAAGCTAAGCGGGGCCGGGCTTGGTTAGTACTTGGTTGGGAGACTGCCTGGGATTACCAAGTGCCGTAAGCTTTTTCTTACTTTCACCTTATCCAGAGCGCCCTGCGTCTTGCTAAGAATGTAAAGATGTCACTCCCCTTTCATTTCACAAATTACCTTTATTTGTACAATGACGGTAGCCCACTATTGCAGAAAGTACTCGTAGCAATCGAATACAACTCACCGCTTTCTTCCTCATTTTAAGAACTACTTTCTCAAAGACATCTTGACATCAATGCCGCATCGACGTCTGCTCTTCTCTCGGTGCGACTCTCAATAAACCCTCAACTGAAAACAAAAGTGCTGATTCTGGCCGCTTCCCTCGCTTACGGCCATACCGTTCCGACTGCGCCCGATCTCGTCTGATCTCGGAAGCTAAGCGGGGCCGGGCTTGGTTAGTACTTGGTTGGGAGACTGCCTGGGAATACCAAGTGCCGTAAGCTTTTTCTTAGTTTCACCTTATCCAGAGGGCCCTGCGTCTTGCCACGAATGTAAAGATGTCACTACCCTTTCATTTCACAAATTACCTTTATTTGTAGAACGACAGCAGTCCCCGCCCACTTTTGCAGAAAGTACTCGTAGCAATCGTATACAACTCACCGATTTCTTCCTCATTTTAATAACGACTTTCTCAAAGACATCTTGACATCAATGCCGCATCGACGTCTGCTCTTCTCTCGGTGCAACTCTCAATAAACCCTCAACTGAAAACAAAAGTGCTGATTCTGGCCGCTTCCCTCGCTTACGGCCATACCGTTCCGACTGCGCCCGATCTCGTCTGATCTCGGAAGCTAAGCGGGGCCGGGCTTGGTTAGTACTTGGTTGGGAGACTGCCTGGGAATACCAAGTGCCGTAAGCTTTTTCTTAGTTTCACCTTATCCAGAGGGCCCTGCGTCTTGCCACGAATGTAAAGATGTCACTACCCTTTCATTTCACAAATTACCTTTATTTGTAGAACGACAGCAGTCCCCGCCCACTTTTGCAGAAAGTACTCGTAGCAATCGTATACAACTCACCGATTTCTTCCTCATTTTAATAACGACTTTCTCAAAGACATCTTGACATCAATGCCGCATCGACGTCTGCTCTTCTCTCGGTGCGACTCTCAATAAACCCTCAACTGAAAACAAAAGTGCTGATTCTGGCCGCTTCCCTCGCTTACGGCCATACCGTTCCGACTGCGCCCGATCTCGTCTGATCTCGGAAGCTAAGCGGGACCGGGCTTGGTTAGTACTTGGTTGGGAGACTGCCTGGGAATACCAAGTGCCGTAAGCTTTTTCTTAGTTTCACCTTATCCAGAGGGCCCTGCGTCTTGCCACGAATGTAAAGATGTCACTACCCTTTCATTTCACAAATTACCTTTATTTGTACAAAGACGGCAGTCCCCGCCCACTTTTGCAGAAAGTACTCGTAGCAATCGTATACAACTCACCGCTTTCTTCCTCATTTTAATAACGACTTTCTCAAAGACATCTTGACATCAATGCCGCATCGACGTCTGCTCTTCTCTCGGTGCGACTCTCAATAAACCCTCAACTGAAAACAAAAGTGCTGATTCTGGCCGCTTCTCTCGCTTACGGCCATACCGTTCCGACTGCGCCCGATTTCGTCTGATCTCGGAAGCTAAGCGGGGCCGGGCTTGGTTAGTACTTGGTTGGGAGACT